>NC_053161.1:80799417-81066917 GCF_016835505.1 Polypterus senegalus
TATGGACAGAATTTCTAAGCGCAGCCAGGGTGTTGAAGGGGTCCGTTTGGTGGACTCAGGATTGGGTCACTGCTTTTGCAGATGATGTTGTCCTGTTTGCTTCATCAGGCCGTGATCTTCAGCTCTCTCTGGATCGGTTCACAGCTGAGTGTGAAGCGGCTGGGATGAGAATCAGCACCTCAAATCCAGAGCATGGTCCTCAGCGGAAAAGGGTGGAGTGCCCTCTCAGGGTTGGGGGAGAGATCCTGCCCCAAGTGGAGGAGTTCAAGTATCTCGGGTCTTGTTCACGAGTGAGGGAAAAATGGACCATGAGATCGACAGGCGGATTGGTGCGGCATCCGCAGTGATGTGGGCTCTGCATCGGTCTGTCGTGGTGAAAAAAGAGCTTAGCTGTAAGCTCTCAATTTACCAGTCGATCTACGTTCCTACCCTCACCTATGGTCATGAGCTATGGGTAGTGACTGAAAGAACGAGATAGCGAATACAAGTGGCTGAAATGAGTTTCCTCCGCAGGGTGTCTGGGCTTTCCCTTAAAGATAGGGTGAGAAGCTCAGTCATCCGGGAGAGGCTCAGAGTAGAGCCGCTACTCCTCTACATCGAGAGGAGTCAGATGAGGTGGCTCGGGCATCTGATCAGGATGCTTCCTGGACGCCTCCCTGGTGAGGTGTTCCGGGCACGTCCAACTGGGAGGAGGCCCCAGGGAAGACCCAGGACACGCAGGAGGGACTATGTCTCTCGGCTGGCCTGGAAACGCCTTGGGATTCTCCAGGAAGAGCTGGAAGAAGTGGCCGGGGAGAGGGAAGTCTGGGCCTCTCTGCTTAAGCTGCTGCCCCCACGACCTGACCCTGGATAAGCGGAAGAGGATGGATGGATCATTGGCTCAAGCTAAGCCAGGATTCCTCAACGCTCATAAATCAAGTGCAAAACCCATAGAAAACAGATCACCAAAGCAGATACTAATGTTTGCATAAAAACATCATAACACATTGTAACAGTGTTAATTCAGAAAAGACAGGAGTCAATTAGTGAGACAAGACTTTTGGAATCTAATGCAGGATATTAAAAATAGACTAAACAAAATTATGTTCCTAAACACATTCCTTTGACTTACACAAGTAAAACTGGCATAACTGCAATAAATAAGGTAAAGGGATTGACTTTAACATACTGTGTGATTATGCTCAAAGCTATAAAATGTGCTTCAGATACAATTTGCATAAAGCATTGTACATTTTAATGTACATAGTTTAAAGGAGTCCAATATCAGACTTCACTATACGTATATCCATATTCACAACTAAACCTCCAACATCCATGTTTTTTAAGACTGAATCAGCAATCATTGTGGCGTAAAGGCACACAAGTGGTACTTGTAACCCAAGAGGTTAGTCTGTGTGAGGCTATCATCATAATACTACAACTCTGCATGTGTAACGATAGAAGAAAATCATATTGGAATTTGCTGAAGTGTTAGTTGCAAGTGTGACTGTCTTTGGTAATGGGGTGAGCCCAAGGCCAAAAAGCAGATAAAGTGATTATATGTCATGGAAAAGTCAATTGTTAACCTACAACAGGCAGTTACTCAACTACAAATAAATTACGTCTCAAAAGTAATTTCATGTGTGTATGTGTCAAAATTAAGTTTGTTAATGCAGTGGCCAGAGACCAACATTGAACACAAAACTGGTCTCCTGCAGTCAGTATTTGAGATCATAGCAGGCCAGTAAGTCTAGAGTCAGGAACTAAACAATGGGATGGGCAGAAAAGCCTAAAAAGTATCAAAAAGATTTCTTGTGTGAGAGACAGTTAATGAACAAAGGAGCAGCAGATTTTTTATAGTGGACAATGCAAGGCCCAAGAGTGGCTTATTGTATGTTCCTAATGCCTGCTCTTACTTCATTTTTTGTATGTAAGACCCACATGCTTAAAAAATATATACTCTTCAGATCATTGGGCTATATGTAATATACAGTACATCACATAATAAACTGAAATTTAGTTGTGTGTGCATGGTAAAAAAAAAAATCATTTACCATGAAAGAGGCTTCACTAAAGACTACATCCAGTACAAAAATAAAGCCTCTGAAGAAAACGACACTTTTCATTATGATAAGACATCACACAGAGTGCAACCCAAACTATATAAGTAAAGGAGGAATTCTTTGTATATACATGAATTTATGTGACACGTAAAAGTCTGACAAGTTTTTACTGCCTTAGGACAAAAACATAATAGGGACATCCTAAATAAGCAGAGGTATTTTTGTCCATCAGTCTGGATGCTGATTCATTGCTCTTTTTCTGTTCACACTTTTCTGTCCACATTTGGTCCCAGCTTTGAAACTATTGTTCAACTATTTGCCCCTGGGCTATGACATTTGTCAGTCTTTCAACTTCTTCAAAAGTGGCACATGCCTGGAGTCAGGATAGTTAACCTAAAATGACCTCCTTCAGGCAGGCATCAGCTGTTGTTATACATTTAAACACACAATATCAGAATGTTAGCGCCATCTAGTGTTCAACTGGAGTGGGCAATCTTGTTGTACTTGATGTCTGAAGTAGACTTTCCCTGAACCGAGAGCAGCCAAGCTCCAGAGAATCCAAATATTCTTCCAGGACACAGAAAAAAGTCCCTCTCAAATCTTTATCTACATCTAACAAAAAAAAATCTTTTTTTATTCCTCACAAAATAAGTTTTTGACGGCAATACTGTTTACCACTGATCTTGTCATTAACAAAGTTTGACAAAAGGAAGGATATTAATTTGTTATTTGATGACAGGACCACAGTCTCCCATTACAGTTGTGTGAAATTCATTAGTGGGGAAATCATAAAAAGATCCCACAATAGACAGGACATGGGGGTGTAAACACATTTAAGTTTCTCTGGCCTGTGTCATTCAGAGAACAATCAATAGGATATTTAATAAGGAAATTATTCCGCAGATCTAAAGACAGAAAAGGAGAATAGAATGACAAGTTATTAATACCATTTACTAAAAAACAATTGCAAGAAGAACAGATCAAATCTTGGAACACCAAAGCCTAAGAATAGAATTTTAAGGGGTCAGTATATCAAGTACAGATCTCCTATTATTTTCAGAGTAGATACATTTGAAAAAGATGATTCCTGTTGCTGGGGTTTTGTCTATTGTCTAAGCTGACTTTAAACTTAACACTGTTAAAATAGAAGAACATTGATTTTTTTTTTCAAATATTACTGACTGTATTTGAATACTGTTACCTTTGTACAATGTAATACCTAATGGTACTTGCTGGATAGAACATATAATTGTAAGCATAGAAAAATGCAATTCAGCTTCCTGTCGGTTATTACTGCAGTATTCGTTTCAAACATTTTATTATTAAATGTTTATTTTAAAAAAATATTAGAAAGAAAATTGTTTTTATTTCCTTAGGTGTCATGCTAAAATTATTTTAACCTTTTTACTTTTATCAGGGCTATGTGGGTACCTCAATAGAGTTTCAACTGTATACCTACAACCTTTAATGCGTGTAAACAGCACTGCTATTTGTGAGTTCTATGATTATATTTAAATAGTAGGGAAGTTATTTCTGTTTGCTTGATTTTAAACCCCACATCCCTGATGCATGCCTGGAAAAATGGGAATAATCATGTGGCATACTGGACATGCTTTCTAGACATTTAATGATAGGTATTTAATTAAAAAAAAGAATGCTGCTATTCTTTTATCATTTGCTTGAAAGAAGTATTTAAATAAAGTCAAATGACTTGCATGCTTTCAATTTCAGCTCATTTTTTGAGAGTCCTCTTCCATACTGTTTTTATAGGTCACCAATGAGACATGAGCTGGGAGCAAAAACATCAAAGCTGTTTTGATGATGTTGTGATGCTTGGGGGGTGGGGGGTGGGGAGACTTTATTTCATGGATACTTGAAATAATAGACCTCCATTCATAGTTTTTTATTTTACATGTACAGTAAATGTTTAACTTTGTATTTGGTTGCATTTCTTTGCACATAGCACCATGTCCAGAGAGGCTTCCTGCCTTGCACCCAATGCAACCAAGACAGATCAATGGCCCCAAATTGGACATATCAGGTTGGAGAATGTTAATGTCATTTCTTTACCTGTCATGCAGAAATTTACTGTATATCTATATTGCTTTTGTAAAGAAATATACAGTACATATTTCATGTAAGATCACTAGGAAACATGTGTATGTTTAAATTTACATTACAATAAACACAGAATCTTTACCATTTTCAATATAAACATTTATATCTTATATGGCCTTGGAAGACCACAAGACCTACAGGAAGTAATAGCTGAGTTATGTTTTGACACTTTTGTGAAATGGGATCCTGGTCTCTATATTGTTTTTGTTAAGGATCACCCAAGTGATGCCCTTATTTTATTACTATCAAACAAAATTTTCTAATTAGCACGCCTTATCAATGGCAAGAATTGTGTCTTAAACACTAATGTAGTTTTATGGGACATATACAGTATTTCTGTTTGTGATATCTACATCATTCATTAAATATAAGAAATTTATTTTATACAAACCCAGCCACAGAGGATGCACAAACCAGTTTCTTCGTGCCGGTCCCAAGCCCGGATAAATGGGGAGGGTTACGTCAGGAAGGAAGGCATCCGGTGTAAAATTTTGCCAAATCAATATGCGGACAACAATACAAATTTCCACACTGGATCGGTCGAGCCTCAGGTTAACAACGACTGTCACCAGTACTGTTAGTCAACAGGGTGCTGGCAGAAATTGGGCTACTGTTGGCCAAAGAAGACGAAGAGGGGGGAGACGTGTCTGGAGGCAGGAGGAGAGGGGGAAGGTAAAGAGAGTGGAACTGAGGGTAGGAACTTTGAATGTTGGCAGTATGACTGGTAAGGGAAGAGAGTTAGCCAATATGATGGAGAGAAGGAAGGTTGATATATTGTGCGTGCAAGAGACTAAATGGAAGGGGAGTAAGGCCAGGTGGATCGGAAGATGATTCAAATTGTTCTATCATGGGGTGGATAGGAGGAGAACTGGAGTAGGGGTTATTCTGAAGGAACAGTATGTCAAGGGTGTACTGGAGGTGAAAAGAGTGTCAGACAGAGTAATGATTATGAGGCTGGAAATTGAAGGTGTAATGATGAATGTTGTTAGTGCATATGCCCCGCAAGTTGGGTGTGCGATGGATGACAAAGAAGATTTTTGGAGTGACTTGGATGAAGTGATGAACAGTGTACACAAGGGACAGAAAGTGGTGATTGGAGAGGATTTCAGTGGACATGTTGGTGAAGGGAGGAGACAAAGAGGTGATGGGTAGGTATGGGGTCAAGGAGAGGAATGAAGAAAGTCAGGGGATAGTGGATTTTGCCAAAAGGATGGACATATAGGAGGAATATAGAGTGACGTACAAGAGTGGAGGAAGATGCACACAGGTAGATTACATCCTATGCAGAAGAGTCAATCTGAAGGAGATTGAAGACTGCAAAGTAATGGCAGGGGAAAGTGTAGTTAAGCAGCATAGGATGGTGGTCTGTAGGATGATGTTGGAGATCAAGAAGAGGAAGACAGTGAGGGCAGAGCCAAGGATCAATTGGTGGAAGAAGAAAATGGAAGACTGCAAGGTTGAGTTCAGGGAGAAGGTGAAACAGGCACTTAGTGGTAGTGAAGAATTACCAGAGAGTTAGGAAACTACAGCAGATGTAGTAAGGGTGACAGCAAGAAGGGTGCTTGGCATGACATCTGGATAGAGGAAGGAGGAAAAGGAAACCTGGTGATGGAATGGGGAAGTACAGAAGAGTATACAGAGGACGAGGATGACAAAGAAGAAGTGGAATAGTCAGAGAGATGCAGAAAGTAGACAAGAGTACAAGGAGATAAGGCGCAAGGTGAAGAGAGAGGTGGCGAAGGGCTAAAGAAAAAGGGTATGATGAGTTGTATGCGAGGTTGGACACTATGGAGGGAGAAAAGGACCTGTACCGATTGGCTAGACAGAGAGACTGAGCTGGGAAAGATGTGCAGCAAGTTAGGGTGATAAAGGATAAAGATGGAAACGTACTCACAAGCGAGGAGAGTGTGTTGAGCAGATGGAAAGAGTACTTTGAGAAGCTTATGAATGAAAAGAATAAGAGAGGTTGGATGATGTGGAGATAGTGAATCAGGAAGTGCAACGGATTAGCAAGGAGGAAGTAAGGACAGCTATAAGGAGGATGAAGAATGGAAAAGCCGTTGGTCCAGATGACATACCTGTGGAAGCATGGAGGTGTTTAGGAGAGATGGCAGTGGAGTTTTTAACCAGATTCTTTAATGTAATCTTGGAAAGTGAGAGGATGCCTGAGGAGTGGAGAAGAAGTGTACTGGTGCTAATATTTAAGAATAAGGGGGATGTGCAGGACTGTAGTAGCTACAGGGGGAGAAAATTGATGAGCCACAGCATGAAGTTATGGGAAAGAGTAGTAAAAGCTAGGATAAGAAGTGAGGTGATGATTAGTGAGCAGCAGTATGGTTTCATGCCAAGAAAGAGCACCACAGATGCAATGTTTGCTCTGAGGGTGTTGATGGAGAAGTATAGAGAAGGCCAGAAGTAGTTGCATTTTGTCATTGTGGACCTGGAGAAAATATATATCACGGTGCCTCGAGAGGAGTTGTGGTATTGTATGAGGAATTTAGGAGTGGGAGAGAAGTAAGTAAGAGTTGTACAGGATATGTACGAGGGAAGTGTGACTGTGGTGAGGTCTGTGGTAGGAGTGACAGATGTATTCAAGGTGGAGGTGGGATTACATCAGGGATCGGCTCTGAGCCCTTTCTTATTTGCAATGGTGATGGACAGGCTGACAGACAAGATTAAACAGTAATCCCCATGGACTATGATGTTTGCTGATGACATTGTAATCTGTAGCGATAGTAGGGAGCAGATTGAGGAGACCCTGGAAAAGTGGAGATATGCTCTAGAAAGGAGAGGAATGAAGATCAGTAGAAACAAGACAGAATACATGTGTGCAAAGGAGAGGGAGGTCAGTGGAATGGTGAGGATGCAAGGACTAGAGTTTGTAAAGTGGAGGAGTTTAAATACTTGGGATCAACAGTACAGAGTAATGGGGATTTTGGAAGAGAGGTGAAAAAGAGAATGTAGGCAGGGTGGAATGGGTGGAGAAGAGTGTCAGGAGTGATTTGTGACAGATGGATATCAGCAAGAGTGAAAGGGAAGGTCTACAGGACGATAGTGAGACCAGCTATGTTATGGGTTGGAGACTGTGGCACTGACCAGAAAGACGGAGACAGAGCTGTTGGTGGCAGAGTTAAAGATGCTAAGATTTGCATTGGGCATGATGAGGATGGACAGGATTAGAAATGAATACATTAGAGCAGCGGTTCCCAAACTGTGGTACACGTACCACTGGTGGTACATGGAGCCTTTTCAGGTGGTATGCATCGCGGTCCCTGAAATTTAATTTATCTGTGCAAAACCCTTTATGACAAGCCTGTTGTGAGCAAAAAACAATGAAACTGTTTAAATACAATAATACATGGATTCTCAAATTTAGTGTGGTGTGAAATTTCGTCATCTGAATAAATAAAACCTATTATTCGAATCATTATTTAGTTCATTTAACGCTACCATAATTCTGTTTCGCGGAAGTCAACTTCTACTTCTTCACTGTTTGAGCTTTTGGTCACTAGATGACACTATTTAGTCTTCGGTAACTCTGCCTCACAGAAATCACTCGCGTTTGTTGTTATACGTGTACTGCCGCTGTATCGCATCGTAGTCACTAGATCTAAGCACAAAGCCAATACCATTTCATCTTCGTTAACTGCGTCACATAGAGGCCGAAGGCAGGATTTAGTTTCGGGGCGGAATTTATCAATTTATGTACATGCACAAATTTTTTCATTAATTTTATGCATAATTTCTTCCAATTCTTTAACTTTTATTCAGATTTCGGGGTGGTTTAGACCCGAACTCCCCCCCTTACAGCTCTCCCTCTCTTTCAACAA
Source organism: Polypterus senegalus (assembly GCF_016835505.1). Lineage (NCBI taxonomy): Eukaryota > Metazoa > Chordata > Cladistia > Polypteriformes > Polypteridae > Polypterus > Polypterus senegalus. The sequence goes on from NC_053161.1 coordinate 80,807,408, forward strand.
GGTGTGGGTGGTATGCAACGCAACTCACTTAACCTCAGGTGGTACTTGACGTCCAAAAGTTTGGGAACCCCTGCATTAGAGGGTCAGCTCAGGTTGGACGGTTGGGAGACAAAGTCAGAGAGGCGAGATTGTGTTGGTCTGGACATGTACAGAGGAGAGATGCTGAGTATATTGGGAAAAGGATGTTAACGATAGAGCTGCCAGGCAAGAAGAAAAGAGGAAGGCCTAAGAGAAGGTTAATGGATGTGTTGAGAGAGGACATGCAGGTGATGGGTGTAACAGAACAAGATGCAGAGGACAAAAAGATATGGAAGAAGATGATCAGCTGTGGCGACCCTTAACCGAAAGAAGAAGATTTTATTTTATACATATTTTTTGCATTGTAACAATAATAACTCAAATAGTCTTAATCTTGTAACTCCTTAAGACAAGTTTGCTTCCAAATTTAGATTTTTCTTTTATTTTTTGTTATTTTCTTCATCTGCTGCTGCATGTGGGTCCCAATCCAGGTGGTTCGTCATGTGATGGGTGCGACAACACACTGTATGAGTGCATGCTCCGAACCTCTCTATAAAAACAACATACATCAACTTACTGAAGTTTGACTGATAAACTTTAAGCTTGTTAAGTACAGTATTTTGAACCAGTTATTAAATTCACGTAGAGTATTCCACACAGTCTTCAAACTCTTCATTTACTTTTTTACTGCCTGGTAAACCTACCTTATAAGGTTAAGGATAAATAGTTTCTGATCAGAAATTTTGTTTGGCTGAGGCCACCATTTTAAAAAAGGGATCCAAAAGCATTTGTTCATTTTTCTATCAGCTTTTGTATAGCAATGCATAGTCATATTTAGTGCTGGGAGGTATACCGGTTCATACCGAAAATCATTTTTATGATATGGATTTTTCTTATACCACAATACCGGTTTAAATAGCCTAAACAACGTTTTGGAACGTGGCGCAATGGGAAACTGTTTAAGGGGGGACCTTTTTCACTGCTACACTGCTAAACACGCATGCAACGGAGTACATGCGTTAGTGGAGGTATTAAGCGGTGAAAATGGACAGAGAACATTCAGAAACTGAAGCTGTAGCAGACTATAAAGTTGAACATGATGACACAGAAGAACTTTTGCCAAAAAAAGGAGCCGTGTCTATTGTCCGATGTGGACCAAACAACTATTTACTGCAAATGTTGTCGCCAGAGGCAATTTGCTGCACCACCTTAACCGCAAACATGCTTTGGTGTACCATGAATGTATGGAATTAAGATTGGCACCCTCCACGTCCTCAGGTAAAACTGAAAAAGCTAGAGGACACTCGAGTCAGATGTCACTTGTAGACGCATTTGCTAGAGGAACTGCCTACAACAAAAAAAAGCAAGTGGTGGATCGTGATGACCAACGCCATTACAAATCCATATAGCTAACATGCCAGTGGACAGAGATTGTTAACATTAACAGAAAGTGTAGTTGGTTTACAAAAAATATTTACTATTTATTCCTTTTCTAAGACATGTTCAGTGACAAGCACCTCTGGATATTTTACTCAGTCTACATGCACATGCCTCTTTGGATGGTTGGAAATATGTTGTCAAAATTATAGTTTAAGTTGTTTGCAAAATTTGTTCAATAAAAAAGTTCTATATTTTGACTGCATCTGTCATGCAATGTGATTCCTTCTCTTCATTAGAATCCCCTTGAAAACTATCACTTTATGAGGCCATGCAAATTTAGTACTTCTCCCTTACATGTTATTATATCACTTTTCCTTAGTACTGATGCTGTTTCCTCAGTTTCCAAGGTCATGAACAGATGACTCTTACGGAATTTTTCTCTAAACAGTGTACTTCTTTGAATATATATATAATTACAAATATAATGTATGTATCCATCCATTTTATGAAGACACTCTTAGTAGGTATCTGACCTGTCCTGAGTAAGATGTAATATTGCATGCTTTACTCATGTGTAATTTACTCACTGCAAATTCATTTTATCTAGTACAGGATTATACAGAGCACCCTCACTCACTTACACTAAGATTTAAATTATATACTGTATATATGTTCGTTTGTCTGTCCAGGATTTTAAATCACATGTAGCTCATAAACTGTTTGAACTATTGACATGAAATTTGGTACACATATACCACATGACATCTACTATACGCTTTCGGAGTGATGATTTTTATAAAATTTTTTTTTTTTAATCAACTCTTGGCAGCGCGCAACAGGGTGGCCGTGCGCCGTTCTCATTCCCTACCACCTTCGCTAATCATTCCTGAGGCAGATTGAAGACTTGTGCCAGCTTAAGTGAAAAATTAAAGAAAATGTACTAAGTAATTGCAATACAAAAACTAACTTAATCGGTTTTAATGCAAAAAGATGCCGACGAAAAAAGAGAAGCAGCGGGCTGCTAGGGTGGAGAAAAGAAGAGCTGCTCAGGAAGCAGCAAGCACATCAACCTCTGAGCAAACGAATGTTAAACAGAGACAGAGAAAGAGTATGAAAACTAGGAATGCTCAGGTCAAGTGTATTCACTGCATGTTATCGTACAGTACACCATTACTGGTATATATATATAACATACATACACACACATATATATATATATATAAAAAAAAATATATATATATATATATATATATTTTATATATATATATATATATATATATATGTGTGTGTATGTATGTGTATATATAAATAAATATGCCAACGCAATTACTTATTTAATGATCAGGACAAAATAGTTTAAATAAGAATTAAAAATAAATGTAAAATTAAACATCCACTCCCCCTGCTTGAAGATTCCCATGTAGTTCTTATTATGAATGTTTATGAATGTGATTTTATGAAAATAGCATTATCTGTCTATCTGCTTGCTGTTGTGGATACAATAGGACTCCTCAACAACAGGTGGCCATGCTTGGATATGGTAGGTGGGAGGCTTCACAACCAGCCAACAAAGGTCTACCACATCATGATTGCATGTGCTATGCTACATAATGTGGCACAGCATAATAATTTTCCACCCTGCAGTGTTGCAGGGCCAGGCGTGATTCTCAAATGAGAATACACTTCTGTGGAGAATCTGTTAAAAAGTTTGCAGTGAACTGCAGCGAAATCCTGCACTGCAGAAGCTACGCCCACAGCACATCTTCTTAAAACACCCACCTCTAATACCTCCTGTCTGTGAACGTGAAACCTCCAGAGTTTTAGGGAAAGAGCAGAAGAAACTCAGCAAAGAACTGAGAGAAAATAAAACATTAAAACTGAGGTTATCAATTCTGGACCTCAGCAGTACAAGGCAACTGAAGCTTATTAATTAATTGGTATGTTGTAAAGAGCGCTGCGACAGAGTAGTGACACACGCACATACATACACAGACCACTGCAGCCTCTTGGATCCTTGTTTGAGAAGTACTTCTGTCTGCTACAATATATTTCTGTCATTTTAACTATTACATCACTATATGGCAAAACAACAGCAAAAGAGTTTAGACAAGCATCATGGTCTATGTATACACTTTGTGTTAAAATGCCACAGCTATACTCTGGCATGGCAAGTTTGCATTTCAAATTAGACAGTAATGTTAACTCACTTTAGTTGCTTGCTTAAACGTGCAGTCAGAAGGTGGGTGCTCTACAGCCTTGTCTATGATTTACTGATGTTGTTAAGTACTGTTGTTTTTTAATGGTACTGAAATCAAAGTCAAAGCAAACTTTATTGCCATCTCAACCATATACAAGTATACAGATAGACAAACTTGTGAAGCTCAGGGTCCACAGTGTAACAACACAAAGTGCAAATAAAAATTCTGAATCTTCTGTGGCTCTTCGTTATTAACTCCTCCTGCACTATTATTGAAACGCTGAAGAACAGAGAACACACGCAACACCTACGACAATGCATCTTTCATGTTTACCACTCGTTCTTTAATGTCATTGAATGTGATTGTCTAATGCTACAGAAAGGTTCTTCCCTTGCAACAGGCTATGTTTATTTTTAAAATGTGCAATGTGCTCTCTGAACACAGGGCTTGTTTAGGAAATTTTTTCGACTGTAGACTTTTTATTGTAATCAAAAGCTTGCTTTCTGTCGGACCAAGTTAACAAGAGCACCACTGCCCTTTGCAGTTTAAAATTATTTTTTTCCATATGCATTTTTCTGTTTTTTGGTGTAAACATTTTTTATGCCCAAAGCCACACAAAGTTTTATAAATGAGACCCCTGGTATGAAGACTTATCTGTGAGTCTGTAGGTGAAACAGGAATATTTTAAATTAGCAAAGTTTTACTTTAAGCTAAAGAGTATAGTCTTTAGTACAAATGTCATAATTTAGAATTCATCAAGATTAGCAGAAATATTTGACCAGGACAGACTGATGTAACAAAACAAGTGTCCTTAATTAACACTAGAATCACCGAAGCCTTACAAATAAATCCCAGCCATCCTTAAATCCCTTCACAACTCTCCATCAGCATCTTTTGTTTTGTAAATGTGTTGATCGGCACAAGCAGCCTGCTGTCCCATCCCCCGCCTTGATGGAACTCAACCCTGCCATCTCAAGCCAAGGCTCCTTATCTGCGTGTGAGGTTCCTGGAGTTGTATAGGGTAAATAATACAGTATATCATTATTTGAAATACATGTATTTCATGTGTGTTCCGTTTCTACAAAGATCTGGGTAAGTGTAGGATGAAAGGAAATGTGAGGCAAGAAATGCTGAACACATACCTAAAGCAGATTTTTTTTCCATGTTATACTAATAATGACATGAAGTGTATAATGTGTGAAGACCTTGGTCCGAATATCAAGTAAACACGTGCGCTTTTATTCAAGAATATAACCAAAGAAAAAAAAATCATTTGATTTACATGTTGTGGTCAATGAGTTAAAAATTCAAGCTCAAATGTCAATTGAGAGGAAGTTGATACATTTTCTTGAATGGTGCAGAGGTAAGAACTGCTGCCTTATAACCCAAAGGTACCGGGTTTTAGTCTCAGTGCTCCGAGTATTGAGCTGCTGCTATTATTATTACTATAATATAATAAAAACATACATTTGATTTGAGTCTGTAACACCTGGTGTAAATTTTGGCTACTTGTAAAAGTTAGCACTTGTTTTTTGTAATATTCAGTTTTATTCTGTCAGTAACGTTCACGTGGTACAACGAACTTGCCTCTCCCTCTCTAAATTGGTGGTATTTATCTCCATTCTTTTCACAAGAGCAGCGATGACCACAGTTGGTGCTGTGGCTGATGCCTGCTCAGAACTATTTGTTGTACCAGCAATCAAAGATACAATGTCCCATGACCACTATCAGACTATCATACGGCATTTGCTCTTTGACAACAAAGACACCTGTGCAGAATGTGTGAAAAATGACAGATTTGCAGTGGTTTCGGACATCTATCACGTTTTGTTGAGAATTGTGTTTTGAGTTACAACCCAAGGCAAAGACTTTCTGAGTCTGTGGTCATAAAGCTTATGGAGTCGTTTCTGGACAAAAGCAGAACCATAACAACAGACAGCTTCTTCACAGCGCTTTCCCTGGATAACAGACTGCTGACACAACAAGTCACTTCAGTATGCGAGCAATTCACCATTCTAGTGTTTAGAGCTGGCAGTGCCATGCTGACGGTGTACATGCCCAAAAAGAAGAAGCCTTTGATATCATTCTGTAACAGCCAGTGTAAAGTTTTGCTACCTGTAAAAGATATCACTGAAGGGGTATAACCAGGCACACAAACGCTGGTGAATCATGTCTTCTAAGGGCCGATTTATACTTCACGATCAGAACACGTACGCGCCCGCATCATGGCTGCCCACAGCGTTCCCAGCGTTCATTTCATGCTTCCTCTGAGCAGGTCCTCAGAAATTAACGCGCAGCGCGCGAGTTGCAGTACCAGCAAAAAGTCGGGGGGCACAGTGTGCAAAAAGTCGGAACGTGACGTCAGAGTCTCTGTTTACTATCTACATGTGACAGCAAGCCTCTATGGAAATCCTTCGGGGATCGATGTGCATGCTTTGCTATTTGCTGAATGGTTCAAAGTGGTGAAGCAAAATGCCGACATACAGATGCATTCGTGGTGCTTATATATTCAAGCGTCGCATATTCCCGATCGTAATAACACGATACATTTTAAAAGTCATCTTTTGTGCCCTCTATTTTTTATTTTTTTACTTTACCTGCTGTCAGGTCCAAGAAGCTCGTAGTAATTAAAAACTGGGATGACGTTTACGATGGTCTGCTTTAATAATAAAGTAAACTACGAGGTTAAAGTGGACATTTCGAGATTAAAGCCGAAATTTCCACTTTAATCACAAAATAAACATTTTCACCGTGTCTTTTATTTTTTTCTCAGTGGCTCAAATACAGCGCTATACATTATGTTGCCGATGTGAAGTTGCAAAAAAAAAAACAATAGACGGCACAAAAAATGGTATGTTAGACTTTTGAAATTTTTGGTGTCATTACGATCGGGAATATGCAACGCTTGAATATAAAAGCACCACGAATGCATCTGTATGTCGGCATTTTGCTTCTCCACATTAAAGCATTCATCCCGTAGGATCTGCATAGAGGCTTTCTGTCACATGTAGATAGTTCCCGAACGTAATGACACGATACATTTTAAAAGTCTCACATACCATCTTTTTTATTTTTGCAACTTAACAACAGCAACATAATGTATAGCGTTATATTTGAGCCACTGAGAAAAAAATAAAGGACACGGTGAAAACGTGTATTTTGTGATTAAAGTGGAAATTTCGGCTTTAATCTCGAAATGTCCACTTTAACCTTGTAGTTTACTTTATCATTAAAGCAGACCGTCGTAAACGTCATCCCAGTTTTTAATCCCTATGAGCTTCTTGGACCTGACAGCAGCGGAAAGCCGCAATAGATCGCCACACAGAACAAATTAAATGTATGATATTCCAACTCTCTGCACATTTAGAATCTTTAGATTTATACTTGATATCACTTTCATGATGAAATGCATTAAAGTGTGTATGTTACATTTTACATATAATTTTGTTTAAATAATGAATACTGTTAATTACACACATGGGGGAATAATTACACACATGGGGGTGTCACGGTGGTGGAGCAATAGCACTGCTGTCTCGCAGGGAGTTATGTTGCTGGTATATGCTGCTTGTATTCCACACTGTGCTCCGGTTTCCTTCCAAAGATATGAAGATTTGGGGATTTGGTGCTGCTAAAATGACGCTAGTGTATGTGTGTGCTTGTATTCACCTTGCAATGAGCTGAGGCCTCGTCAAGGGACTGTTTCTCACTTGTGCCCAGTGCTTGCTGGAATGGACACATCCCTGGATTGATGTATTTAATCAAAAAACATTCTTTTCAGAGATATTGCGGTAAGGTGTGTGGAGGACTGCCGACTTCGTGTTCCGGCCCTCACCCCCAGGCCGCCAGGAGGAGCTCTCGCAACAGCAGGATCGTGCCCCGAGTTCCAGCAGGGCCTCATGGACTATGTAGTGTTTATACACAGCCCTGCTGGATACCTTGGGGGCCACCGGGAGTCGATGTAGGGGGGCTCGTGGGCTCTTATGTGCCCTATAACTCGGGAGTACGCCACGGTCCGCGTGACAGGAAGGAACGACGTGCTCCCGGGTTGAAGAAAAGGACTGTTTACCCTGACCCGGAAGGAATAAGGAACTGTGGACAGATTTGGCAGGAACACCTCCGGGTCAGGGTGTATAAAAGGATTGTGGGGAAGCCCTGACACTGAGCTGAGCTGGGTGGAAGGGTGGTTAAGTGTCTGGGTGTTGGAGGATTGTGTGTTTATTGAGAAGAGAGGAGTGGCGGTGCTTGGTGCACATTATTAGTATAATAAATAATAATTGTGGACTTTTTACCTGGTGTTTGGAGTGGTACCTGAGGGTTCGAGAGGTGGATCAGAACCTCTACGCCGACAGGTGTCATCAGAATTTAATAGGTGTTCTAGGCAATTCACAACACAGAGAAGCCGAACATGTTCTCACCGTGATAATATCTCGCACTGCCACCTGGTGGATTCCTCCAGATTTACGTAAAGTACGTGTGCAAGTATGAACACTACAACGCTTGCGTAGCAGGAGTGTCTGCTGTAGCATGCGTCGCGTGAAGTATAACTTCGGCCTTAGTATCTTGTTGTCACTTGAATTTTTTGTTATTCAGTTTTATTCTTGAATAAAAGCACACTTGTTTCGTTATACCTTTGTGAAAGTGTTTGTTTTATATTCCAGCAACCACTTGAATGAGATTAAATCCATTTCTGCCTCTCTCGCGCACACACATTATTTGAAAACGCTATGCCAGATCTTGCCTGTACTCTGCGTTATGGCGCATGATACTGAAAATGCTAACAGAGCAGAGTACAGGCAAGATCGAAAAAAAAAATGTTCAAATGACAACTCATGTTCAAATGGCATGGCGTTTTTTCGATCTTGCCTGGTCGAAAGGTTGAAAAAATGCTATGCCATTTGAACATGAGTTGTCATTTGAACATTTTTTTTCATTGATCGCAACATTTAAATCAAATGATTTTTTTTCTTTGGTTATATTCTTGAATAAAAACGCATGTGTTTATTTGATATTTGGGATGAAGCCTTCACACTTTATACACTTCATCTCATTATTAGTATAACATGGAAAAAGTTTCTACTTTAGGTATGTGTTCAGCATTTCTTGCCTCACATTTCCTTTCATCCTACACTTACCCAAATCTTTGTAGACACGGAATACACATGAAATGAATGTATTCCAAATAACGATATACTGTATTATTTGCCCTATTCAACTCCAGGAACCTCACACGCAGATTAGGAGCCTTAGCTTGAGCTGGGAGAGTTGAACTCTGTCAAGGCAGGAGATGGGGCAACAGGCTGCTTGCTGCTTGAGCTGATCGACACATTTACAAAACAAAGGCCATCGATGGAGAGATGAGAAGGGATATAAGGTGGGCCGGGATTAGGTGTTTTTTCGTAGGCTTTGGTAATTCTAGTGTTAACAGTTTTTTCCTGATTAAGCAGAGTGCCTTGGATGTCTAAGAATTATAAATAATTATTCATTTCAATATTGTTTCAGTTCAGCCTTAAACCTACTTTAGGTACCTGTGCTGGACCCACTTGGTACCTTGGTATATAAATAAAGGAAACTTTGATTTATCCAGAGCTTCAGTTGATAATTTAGTAAAGAGAAAATATCTGACATAGCACACATACTAACAGAAAACAAACTCACTTAGAATAACGAAAAAGATGGAGGGTATGTGGACAAAGCTAATGCCCTGAACCAATTTTTTAATAGACTTAACTTCCCAATGCCACCTTCTTCCAATGACCAGTCTCCCAACATCATCCTTACAACAATATCAGCTATGTCAACTGGTATGGCCAATGACGAATCAACCTTTGACCATCAGTATGTGCTGTTCATAACTGAAGATCAAGTAAGGAGACAACTGAGGAAGCAACCTACAGGAAAAGCTGCAAGACCAGATTAAGTCAGTTTTCAAGTTTTTAAGGTCTGTGCTATCCAAATTTGTGGCATCCTCTATCACCTGCTCAGTCTGAATCTAACATTCCAGAAATTGCAGCTGCACTGGAAAACATTCTGCATTGTTCCTGTTCTAAAGAAGACAGGTGCCTCTTCAACTAATGGCTATAGACCAGTGGCACTTACGCCTCACATCATGACTACCTTTGAGAGGCTGATCCTAAACTATATAAGTTCTCTTGTGGTAGACCACCTTGCCCACTGTAGTTTGTGTATTGGACAAAGATAGGAGTGGAGGATGCAATTACAGTATCTAACTGCTCCACAAAGTGTACTCTGTCCTGGGCAAAGCTGGTAGCACGATGAGAATTATGTTTTTTTATTCGTCCAGTGCCTTCAATACTATCCAGCCATCCCTGTTAAGGGGTACATTTAGAGATATGCAGGTGAATGAGCCTATGCTGCCCTAAATAATGGACTATCTCTTGGGCAGACCACAGTTTGTAAGAGTCAAGGACTGTGTTTCTTACATGGATGTGAGCAACACTGGAGAATCACAAGGAATAATCCCATCTCCTCTTCTCTCCACTCTGTACACCTCAAACTATAATTATAAAACCATGTCATGTCACTTGCAGAAATTCTCAGATGACTCTGCACTTATGGGGTGTACTGATAAAGGGCATAAAAAATAGTATAGGAGTCATGGGGAAAAGTTTGTTGGTGCAAAGAAAATTGGCTGCATCTTTAACATCAGCAAAACAAAGAAACTGGTTATTGACTTTCTAAGCACCAAAGAGCCTCCATGTCCGGTCACTATTCAGGGAGTGAATGTAGAGGTGGAGCACTCCTACAAGTACTTGGTGGGCCAAATCAATGACAGGTTGGACTAGTCTCTGAACAAAGAGGAACCATATAAGAAAGAGCAAAGCAGTCTCTTTATTCTTAGGAGACTGTCTTCCTTTAATGTGGATAGTGACATCTTCTGCAATTTTGTGATGGCCAGAGTGTTTTTCTACGCTGTGGTGTGCTGGGATGGTAACATCACTTCAAGGAGGCTCACTGAATTAACAATCTGATTAAAAGGGCAGGCTCAGTTCGATGACTTGCCACTCGACCCAGTAGTAGGGGAGGAGAGAAACAAAACTGAGTGCCATTATGAACAACGTCGCACATCCTCTCTCAGATACACTAAGACAGATTACAGTAAAACCTCACTTATCTGTTAGTCTCCACTAACCCAGTGTCTACCTATTACTACTACCTAACGATATGCCACAAGCTATGCACATTAGAACATCTCTACCTTGTGCTAGGATTCCCCAGCACCACGTCATGCTGCATTTTAAAATCACAGTGTCAGTTACATACCTTCAGTTTTAATAATGTTTCGTAGCTTTTCTCTTTTTTTTATAATTAAACTACTATACATTGTTATAGCAAATAAATGTATGAGTGTGGTGTTGGAATTGTCACAAAAAATTTTAATTATTAAATGTTTACGAAATGACAAAAGTGCCTCAAGTATTGCTTCAATTCACAGAGTAGTAATAACAACAGTGACTAATATAAAGTGTGATACCAAGAAAATTGAAAACCGTGTCGAAAATGGAAACCATCGATAGTAATGTTATTCTATATTAATGTTAATGTTCTTCTGCATTGTAATTTTCTTTTTAATTCTGTTATGTTTTGTTAATATATTGTGATGTACAGGCAGCTTGTGATGCACTGTAGAGGAGGAGAAAGGGTGGAATGAATGGTATAAGTGAAGGGACCGAGTGTAGGGCTTCTGTTTGGTGAGTGGGGACTGTGTGGTGCTTTGCCCTGTGAGCATTGTGTGCTGGGCTATAAATAAACTGTGTGTTGTGTGGACTAAAACCTGTCTCCTGCCTGTCTGTGTCTGGTTTAGGGCGCATAGGCTTCACAGGTGTTATTAAATTATATATACCTTTCTTAAAAATGTGTAATCCAATTTGTGCCCACAAATTGGATTTGAAGCATTTTTCAATATTTCCAGCCATTAGCAGGCTGCTGTTATTATACTTTTACTGAAAAATTAGGATTTGCTGTTTATTGCTATGATTTGTTACTTTAAATGTTGCAAATGAAAGTGGTTTGGACTAAGAATATCTGTAATATTTCTTTAAAATGCTTTTTAAAATTCTCATCCATTTTAAACCAATGGAAGAATTAGGAAATCACTGATGCTACACCACTTGGCAATACTTATCTATCTTCAGTCTTCTCAACTTAAAAGGATGTAGATGATGGATTCAATTCTCACACAGAAATTTTTATGTTGAACTGATTCTTCATAAATTTGGGTCATGAAGCACAGATTAGTGAGACTAATTTCAAAATGGAGAAAACGACCCTGTAGGTTGATAATTTAACTCTCAGTGCAGACATCCAGCGGGTTGGCCTTTTTTTCTAAATACAGTATAATAATATAACTCAATAAGCCTTGCAAATCTGTCTCAATTTCAACATACAGTACAAGCCAAAAGATTGTGGGTTGAGTTGTACAAGTGAATCATAAATCTAGCATAGAAATGTATTAGTGTAGGAGGGAAAAATCACAGAATAACCTAGCCTTGTCAAACCTGGTTAATCCAATTAAGGGTCTTGTGGGAGGCAGCCCGGCCTGGCATTATCAAATGCAAAGTGTGAGTGGTGAATCGGTCCATTGCATAGGTCACTCATACCTACTCCTGCATACATAATAACACCAGGTGTGCTAAGATGTCCATGGTGAAATGCAATCTTTAAATAAATCGGGTCCCGGTGCATGCAGGCTCTGAACGGGTGCTGGTATGGACATGCCGGCGCTCACTCCAGAATTGATTTGGGTGCTTGGTTGACTGCGCATTCACATGCAAATGCAAGCAGATCTGTCAGGTACCTCAGTCATACATCGAAGTAGGTGCAGGACAACACCTGCTCCCAACTCGGCAGTATATAAGGGAGCCTGCATGGCAGAGATGGAGATCAAAAAACAAAAGAGATCAGAAACAAAAACGAGAATGTAAGAACACAGGTTAGGGGAGAGGCACGACAGTCACGATCCCGTGTTGCTAGGAAAGGTTTTAACCTTGTTTTTATTGGAGATATTAATGGAACATTTTAAGTTTCATGCTTTAATGGATTATTTATTTATGGTCTAGTCTGGATGCACTGCACTTTGGACACTGTGTGTTTTTTTAATAAAAGCACAGAACACTTTTGCACCAACCCTTGCTGACTGTTTTTGTCCTCATTTACCCAGCTCATCTTGGTTCATGACTATTGAGGGTTCTAGGTTCAAAAGGTTCCCAGAAGAAACCAGGGAGCTTGGAGCCAACCATCATACTGGGCCATTTCAGAATCACAAATTAAACTAGCATGCACAGGTAAATAATTGAAAGAAGGATGAAAACATGGAGTAACATCTACTGTAAAAACAAGACTTCTATTCAGTCTAATTTTTGTGTTACATTTTAGGGTGAAATTAACTTTCACCCTTTTTTCCTTGTGTAAATATATGCTGACAAATTTTACACTGTTAAATAATTGTGCCATATACAGTACATATTAATGGTTAAAGGTGCTCCTTTTTCAAGGGAGCTCCAGTTCCCTGTCACAATCCAAAGACACACTAACTGGCATTGTGAAGAAGAGAGACTACAGTTAACCCATTGGATGTATATATGTCCTATCAATGGTTGTTTCTTATTTTCTATTCAATCCTACTAGGATGAACTATGGCTTCTGGTAACCATGTACTTAAAAACATGAAACCAGAGTTTGGTAAAAAATTGACACTGAGAATAAAACTGGAAGGCAACAAGAATCAATACTAAATGAGCAACTTCCTTGTGAAATTTTATTCATTAAAAACGCAGCATGAAATGTTTTCAGCTGGACCATGAAATCTATAAGGCTTTCTCAGAATTCAATGGATTCTTCCTTTGTACATTACTTTTCATACAGTAGATATGGATATGCGTGTGCATTATCCTTCTAGTAATATGTATACTGTAGCTTCTGCTTCTGACATTTATAGGAAGTTTCACATGTTAAAAATGTTAAGATGTAAGAGATATGAGTCAAAGAGATGCCTAACCATCAAATAAATTATTTACTGAATCAAACCAGTGATTTCAGAGTTGTCAGTTAAACTAGTCTCTTGGATTTGGGAGGCAATAGCTTTAGTCACTGCATTAACATTTGGGTGGGTTTTCCTGCCACACCCCAAGAAGGTCAGCTGAGAGTAACTACCAACTCTCATAGGGCACACATATAAGGACAACAAGTGGGTAATCTGACCACATAGCAATGGACTATGAAACAAAAGTAGTATTACTGAAGAAAACCCACTGAGTGCAAGACTAGAATCTGGGCATGCAGGCATGAGGTAGCAAGGTTACGAACCATGTCACCCTGACAGCAAGTTCAAATATGGCCCAACCACCATTACAACAATAAAGAAAAAATGTTAACATTAATATACAGTACACACCAGTACTGGGTCACGTTAAAAGTAATAAAATCTTAACATGTCTTTACCCAGATTTAACAGGGCAAAATACTGACACTTAGAAAAAGACTGTGGCTTTAAGGTACCTGACCATTACAAAATATATATTTCACGTAATCTTGGGATATTCAATGATTGGTTAGTCCTGCTAGGCAGGTGATTTGATGGTGATAATTAGTGTTATGAATATTGCCCATTTATAAAATGCAAAAATCTGCCCCAAGTGTGTGTTTGCTGTGTGTGCTTTATGTATGTGTTCACCATGCAATGGACTGGAGTGCTTGCTGTCCAGCGTTTGTTCCTGCCTTGCACTCTGTGCTAGGTGGGATAGTCTCCAGCCCAAGCTGCAACCCTGGTCTGGATTAAGCGGGTTAGAAAATTACATGACCATATAAAATTACAGGATTAACAGGCACAAATATACAAAAATCCCTGTCGCATTATACAGGGATGGGTGCTACACATTGGTGGTGGTTGAAGTGGTTTCCCACTGTCTAAGCGCTTTAAGTAGCGAGAAAAGTGCTACATAAATGTAATTGTTATTATTTAAAAATAATTACATATCCTACTGTACACACAATAAATGTCCTGGCACAGAGGTTTGTGATGTTGCCTCAAAGCTCTCATTTAAGGTTGAACTCCCAGTCCCACCACAGTCTGTGTGGCTTTTCACATTTTTGCAGCAGCATTGTAAATTGTCTTGATGGTAACGCTAAAATGAAATCTGGGTGTTGTGTAAATGTGCGGACTGACAGTTTTTCCTCCTACCACTCAATAGGTGGATTAGACGAGTACAGAAATGTCTGATGGGCACACAAAAATTGCAATAAGCCAGAAACACAAGCGCAACAGAAAATACATATGAGGAAGGTGTGGATCTACTAGAGATAGGCCCCCTGGGGCGTTTCCAATATTTCGTTGGCACGTTTCTTGGACTATGAACTAAGCGCTTCTGTAAATGTTTGCCAGGGGTGACACGCTGTTAGCCGTAAACCGCGATTAGGTAGGAAACAGAGAGAGGGTGCGGAGAGTGCTACGTGCCCTGCAGGAACAGGAAAATCGCTGACTGGCATTTGTCAGCGAACGGCAGGTTATCTGAACCAAATCATCCTTTTTTGTTTTGTTGTCAGTGTAGTATGAAGGCAAAGAATTTGGAAGGCCCTACGCCCCTTTTTTCTTCTTATCGTAAATGCAGAGCAGTGGAGGTCGGGAATCCCAGCGCTACCCTAAATGAGAGAATTTTCTGACTGTGCCCTCTGATTTGTTTTCACCTGCTATTTCTCTGTTGTCATATCAAGCAAGAATTTCAAGCAAAGTAAAAATAAGTTTTAAAAAAATTAAGGGATACACTCCACCCCAGCTCCGCGGTAGGCTACAAATGGACTCCTTCGACTGTCGCGTGAGGGATTGGGGGTGAGGGGCTCTGCACCTCTAAACACCCTAAACGAAACAACTTCTCAACTGGGAAGTTTCCAGCAGGTTCGCACATAATGGTTTATCACCGAAACCATTTCATCCGTCAGGACTGCGGGTGCTAAAAGTAACCCTGCGCTGAGCACCGCACTCACAGCTGCCCGATTAACATTGGAAACGTCACGCGAAAGCATGGGGTATTTAAACGCAAGTCTTCGGAGATGCGAAGCAGAAGCAGCGCTCACCACAGTGCAGCATCTAATCGTATGCGTTATCTGACAACTGCCATTTCACAAAACAGCAGAGGCCAGGCTGAGAGTCATTGCCGGGAGATGCAGACCGCTGATCTGGTAACACACCGGTCCAGCCGCGAGCGCGCCTCGCCCTTTCCGTTTGGTTTTTATGATATATAAAATACAATAGTAATCTCGACCTTGCATGTTCGAAATAGTAACCGTCCTGTCTGACACTAGCCATCGGGGTACGCTTACCTCTTCGTTTAGACATCGTCGGGCTCCCACCTTAGAAAACGAAGCAAAGCGGACCCTTTTCTTGGCGCGCAGCTCACAGTAGGTGCAGCTGAATGAGGAAGTCCGCGTCGCGCACAGCCCAGTCTCCAGACTCCGCATTGCGAAGCTCACCGCCCACCTAAATTCATCAAACACGCTTTTCAGCACCCTCTCTCGAATTATGGTTATTTTATCATTATTTGGTGAATACAAAAACTGCGCAAGAGACAGTGAAAAACAACGGTGCAATGGCATTTCTTGGCTTGTGGGAGCCGAGGCTGTAGCTACCCACTTGTCCTGTAAGCAGCGTCCACAAGGAACTGGAAAATCGTAATGGGGTAAAGTTTTGTACTTTTGCTGTATTTAGAAATTACTGTAATAACGTAAAGGTCAATACCAACGCGAGAAGCGCAATAGAAGAATGAACAAAATTGAAAAGCAGAGGTACCGTGCACCCACTGTCCAAAGTTCGTAGTGTTTGCACACTTTGCATGTTCTTCCCTGGGACGTGTGTGTGTGTGTTTTTCCCTCCCATACATCCACGCGCCCGTTAGGTTAATTGGCAATTCTGTATTGGCACCAAGAATTTGTACGTGAATGGACACAGCAGCGGACTGCCGTACACTTGTACCCACCGCTATCACGATGGAATAAGATACTGCGAGCCTGAAATACATTGAACGGGGTGGAGAACATTTGCATGGGATAATAAACACGGGTTTCCATGTACTACAGTCAGAATCCCCTAATCAACAAGCCAGTTTCCCCCCATTCTGAAAATGTAAACCTCTTATGTATTGTTTAGTAATATACACATATAATAGAAGCTGTTTACCAAAAACAAAAGGCTGAATTAGTGCAAGCCACCCTAATTCTGGGGTGTTCATAAGAAATGTAATGATTTACTTTATCAGGTCGAAGTACATAATAAACAAGAATAGTGGCGTCAGATTTTTTGAAATGTTAAAATGTGTGCTTCATTTTAAATGTTTAAAGTCTGAATATTCTTGATTGCAATAGAATCATCATACATCTGCATCAGGAGTGGGCAGGAGGAGGAGTATAGGAAGCTAATCAAAGACTTTGTTAAATGGTGTGACTCAAACCACTTACACCTGAACACCAGCAAGACCAAGGAGCTGGTGGTGGATTTTAGGAGGCCCAGGCCCCTCATGGACCCTGTGATCATCAGAGGAGACTATGTGCAGAGTGTACAGACCTATAAATACCTGGGAGTGCAGCTGGATGACAAATTGGACTGGTCTGCCAATACTGATGCTCTGCGTAAGAAAGGTCAGAGCCGACTATACTTCCTTAGAAGGTTGGCGTCCTTCAACATCTGCAATAAGATGCTGCAGATGTTCTACCGGACGGTTGTGGCGAGTGCCCTCTTCTACGCGGTGGTGTGCTGGGGAGGCAGCATAAAGAAGAGGGACGTCTCACGCCTGGACAAACTGGTGAGGAAGGCAGGCTCTATTGTAGGAATAAAGCTGGACAGTTTAACATCTGTAGCAGAGCGACGGGCAATAAGCAAACTCCTGTCAATCATGGAAAATCCACTGCATCCACTTAACAGTGTCATCTCCAGGCAGAGGAGTAGCTTCACTGACAGACTGAGGAGATCGTTCCTCCCCTACACTATGTGACTCTTCAATTCCACCCGGGGGAGTAAATGCTAACATTATTCAAAGTTATTGTCTGTTTTTACATGCATTTGTATTACTGTTTAATTTAATATTGTTTTTTGTATCAGTATACTGCTGCTGGATTATGTGAATTTCCCCTTGGGATTAATGAAGTATCTATCTCTCTAAATATGCTATTTTCACCTTCTGAAAAAGGTCAGTGGAGGGCTAGTTCCCTAGTAAAGGATCAAAATTTAAAAGCAACATCACATATGTAATCACTGACTTTGAAATAGTCTAAAAAGGTACACCACATGCTTATATTTGAAATCTTAAATTTGTAACCTTCTGGGAGTGAGGAGCACTGGTAAAGAATCAGATATGAAAAATATTGTCATGTTCATAATCAGCAACCTCGAAATAGCATAAAACCACACTCCACATGCCTACTGTATATTACTGATTTCCATTTTTTCAACATTCTGTGAAAAGGAGTAACTTTGAAACCTCATATCCCATTAGGGGATGGTCTGCACAGCTTCAGGTCCTTCTGATCATTTTTGCTGAAGACATCTTTTGGTTAACTCTTCATTATTACAGTGTATTTCCTGCATACAGTACGGTCCAAATGGCCTTAGAATTATGGATTTTCAGGTCTAGAGGGCCAAAAATAGGCAGGGAGCCCCTAAAATTGTGACATCTTGCATAACCAGACATCAAAATGAGGCGATTAGTATATCATATGGGGGTGGGGGTATTCGAACTGGGGAGTCAGGGGGTGCTGGACAAAAAAACTGGCGATTAAAAAGTGTCTATAAGCAATTCTTATCAATGCAAAAAACAGCAATGTTCAAATGCGAAAAAAGATTTTGCCACTTGCTCAAGTAAATTATGTTGCCTGAGCTAGTTAATTAACTAGTTCATGCTATATTTGTACAATTTGTTTTATGTTATTCGGATGAAAAATCATGTTCTACTTTCAGCGTGCATTACTGTATGCCATCTGCAAAATAATGGAATGTTTTTGAACTACATGAAGGATATTCACACATAATGGGCATCTTTTGTTATCCAAAACAGGTTAAATATCTGACTTGCTAAACAGAAAACATGGTGAATATGTTCTTTAATAATATTAAGTCAAATTAACTTGCTGCATATAATTCTCTTGCAGGAAACAACACTCTAAACATGTAAATGCAGCGTTCTGTGCTCTAATATAAAGCTTCATTTTATACTTGAATAACTCATGCTAGTGTTTATCCCAAAATATAATGTGCAATCACAATTTCATTTAGAAGCCAAAATTGTTTAGAAAAGCAAAAGTAATTAATTAATTTAAATAAGATGCTACAATAATCTTGTTTTATACTTCATTTACTGCTGAATCTCAGCCTGTAGCTTGATACTCAGGGAGTTGTTATTATATACGGTAATTGTTATACTGAAATACTTAAAAAGATTATCTTCTAAGCTAACCTGAGATGACAACTTTACAGAACTCTCCAAGCTAATACAAGCCCAAGACTTCGTTTCATGCTTTGCTGGAGCTGTGAATCTTAATGAAGTTAGAAAATTTCACAGGATGAGTGCAGGCTGGGGCGGGATAAGAATGGAGCTGTTAGATGGCATTTCAATCCTAGGCCACTATAACCCCCAACCAATTATACTTGACCTTCGAGATGAGCAGGCAGATCAATGACAGTTGGCTGTTGGAAGTAGTCAGTGTGCTGGTTATTGCTGGAAGAGGCTTTCATCAAGCATTTCGAGTTGGGGAAAATGTGGAAAGTATGGAAATTTATTTACATAAAAATGTAATTCACATAAAAAAATCCCATATTTTCAAGAATTTTCCCCATATTATATTTTGGTTCCCCCTATGAAACTCTCCTTCATTTTACCCCCATGGTCCTGATTTTCCCCCAAAAATGGACCTTTGACATGGCAACTCTGTAATAAACAGAGTGAGATTACCCAGATAAGCAGGTAAGATAGACACCCACCTTGCACCCAGCAAACACCATGATCAGCCTTACAGATACAGTAGTCATCAGCCAATAGTCACCTTTGGTAAACATGAATGTGCACAGCAGTCATCTTCATCACAGTCCCCATTCTCAACACCCAAGGTGCATGAACATGTTTTAATTTAAAATGCAATGATCACCTGTTAGCAATAAATTGTGCCCAACTGGATATTGCTGAGATGGGCTCTACTTTCAGTGACTCTTACAAGGAAAAAGTGGATTTAGAAAATTTGTGTGTGCAGTGTGGCATATAGCAGTAAAGGTTTTTGGATTTAAAGCACAATTATGCCGTTCAGGCCCCAACATTGAGATCTTTTGTGACCTGAATATGAAAATAATTATTTTAATGTAATTATGATTTGAAAGTTGCCTTAGCCATCTGAAAAGTATTTATTGTTAGTATTTATATAGACATGTATATTTTATATTTTGGGAGTACAGGCAGCTAAAGTGACCTGCCTGAACTGGTAACCTTGTGGTTTAAATATCAATATCCAAGGCACTAGGACACAATGCCAGTACTGCTAAAAGTACATTTTTTTTAAAGTGCAGAATATAGATGTAATGGCTAGCACTGCTATGCCACAGATCCAGTATCTTGAATATAAATCTTACATTTCCTCGATGTGCTAAAGAATTCCCTGTTAGGTTGATTGGTCACTTGGTCCTATACAAGTTTGAGAATATGTGGGAGTTTGTATTTCAGTCAGTCAGTGTCCCTTGTATGGAGGAATATTTCGGACAAAATTAAATAAATAAATGCGTAAATAAATACAAACCGTCATGAAATACGGCTTGAAATAAAACTGCCACTTTCACTCGTCAAAGTTGAGAGGGTGGGCTCTAACACGCCCTCTAGTTACTGATTGGTGAATCGATAGCACAAGAATTAATTAGAAAAATGCTTATTACTGCCGATGAAATGGATTCTGCCGAAGATATTACGTATTTCAGAGAGAGAATTGAAGATTTATCGGAAGAAATTACAGAAGAATTTTCAAACAACTTTGCCACTGATCAGAGCTGTAGATTTGTTTGAAAAAGTAGCTGCAGATATGCACCTGACTTTCTACTCGTAAAACAAGGGTCAAATACTCAGTTCAAAATATTAGTTGGAGCTGCTTTGGGCATTCCATGTCAAAGTACCTAAACTAATACAGCCGTTGCAGCTTACCGTATATCAAACTGGCTCATTCGCCTTGTGATCGTCTTCTCCGATACACCTTACTGATGTGCAATCTGTCGTACTTTTAAACTGCATAACAGAAGGTGTTCTATTGACTCAGCTGGAATGTCAAAGGATGGACGTCCAGAGCAGGGAACTGTGTCACCTGAACTGGAGTGTAGTCGAGTCCCTTCCTCCTGTTCTTCGATAATTTCAAAAATAGTTTTATCTATATCGGAGAATTAAAAGGGCCGCCAACATTGTAATTTCTTACGATAAATCTTCAATTCTCTCTCTGAAATACGCAATATCTTCGGCAGAATCCATTTCATCGGCAGTAGTAAGCATTTTTCTAATTAAATCTTGTGCTGTCGATTCACCAATCAGTAACTAGAGGGCGTGTTAGAGCCCACCCTCTCAAGTTTGACGAGTGAAAGTGACAGTTTTATTTCAAGTCGTACTTCATGACGGTTTGCAGGAATGTTACGGACAAAATGAAATAAATAAGCAACAAAAAACATATTTCGTGACATTTATTTACTTATGCTCTCATTTCATGGCATATTTATTTATTTATGCTCACATTTCATGACACATTTATTTATTTATGCCCACATTTCACAGTACTTTTATTTATTTAACCCTTGCAGGTTAATTTCCTGCCTGGCTTCTGATACTACCAACATACAGCATATTCTAGTCGTAATGACCTTTAATTGGATTAAGTGGGTTTGGGAATCTAGGATGAAGTCCTGGCATGGACACTGTCAGTGCTGTGTTCACACATTCCTCTGGTATCCACAAGGATTTTTTCTGGGGATTCTGGTTTCTTCCCATATTCAAAGTCAATGATTACCAGTTCTAAATTTGCTTTTGTATGAATGAGTAGTCTTGTAGTCAAGTTTCAACCTATTTTAGGTTGTTTCCAAGCCTGATTAGGTACCGGTTTAGTTACCATTTATTGGGGTAAAAAGGCTTTGAACATAAATTTGAACTGTATGAGAAGTGGGAATTCAACGTGCAGTGTGTAGATGGGTGAAAAACTGGCCCAAGCATAAGGAAGCAAAGGGTTTTAAGGTATATGGAACCTTATCAGAATTAGGTGATCTTAAAAGTGATGTCCCTCAGGGGTCAGTGCTGGAGCTGTTGCTCTTTTTATCTATAAATGACCTGACTAGGAACGTAAATAACAAGCTGGTTAAATCTGCAGAATTGTTTGTGAAATTGCAAATAATGTAGAGAGCCCTGTTTAAGTGAATCCATATGTTATGTGTAAGTTCAAGTCTTGTGCTCTGACTGGGACACATCACAATGTTGACCTTTTTTGTAAGACATTGTTTGGCTGAGTTGATGTGTTTCTCTCTTTGCATTGAAAATGAAAATCTTTAACATCACCTTTTTGGAGCTATTCATTTTTTGCTCTCTCTTTATCAGAGCGCCTGTCCACACTGAATGCCACCAATATGCTATGATCTTGTGCAATGAATAAGCTGTATTAACTTTGTACGAAAGTACTCCATCTAATGAAATTGAGGCCAAAATCTTCTACCTTGATCTCATTGGAACATCATTTTTTTTTCCTTCATACATGGCTTTTGTCTTACTATAGCTGGTAAGGAATGGGTGGGCAATGAGTGGTAAGTCCTTTAAGATTGGCTATTGGCTTCTTTGTAACCTCTCTGATGAGCTTTCCCTTGCTCTGTCTTCAGCTTTACAGAAATGTCGTGGTGGTGCAATGCTTCCTCTATTTCCTAATGATGGATTTTACAAAATTCTGTGGTGTATGTAAAGCCTTCAAAAATGTTTGGTATCACTTTCTTGACTGTGCCTTTGAATAATCAAGAACACTTCAGGGACATCCTAAAGAAAAAAAAAACATTTTCTTTAGGGCTAAACAGAGTCACTTTGGGGAAAATTACCTTTGGAATGTGACTGGTTTAATCTGAACACAGATACCATCCCATTATAATAATAAGATGTACATACTTAATGCAACCAATGCATCAAAAATTCTTTGCTTTGAGTTTTTCTTTTTCTAAAACAATTAATTTTACACATACATATTGATGGTTAAAGGGGAAAATGACAACTGACATGATTCATTTTCATTTCGGCTTCAACAAAAGTGGCAATGTGAAGAAGGGTGTGGTGACTTTTGATGTCCTTCATTTTAATTAAAGAAAGAACACATTCACAGTTGGAATTCTATGTATAACTGATAAATGTATTGTGTACATTTTCTTTTCTTATATTTGGGTTACAATGTTTATCTAAAAAGTGGCTTGACATTTAATTCCATGTTGATGTTAACTTTTCCTATTATTAGCTGCTGTTTATTACTAATTATTATTAAACTTGTTTTGTTTTCACTTAAAATAATGATCAAAAGCTGGATAATACTGCACAGTAACAGATTTTAAATGGAACACTAAACAAATGACATGCACATACTACAATGGTGTGCAAAAGTAATTAATCCTCTTGAAAGTCATCACAGTTTTCTGCATGACCAATTCATTGTACACATATTTATCCATTCAGTACTTTTAAGGTGAACTCCTATGCTGTAACAATATATTTCCAAAGTCAAAATAAAACATTTTCAGTAGATATTTTGAATAGTTAAAAAAAATCAAAAGCTAGTGTTAGTATTCAAGCCCTATACACTTATACTTTACCAAGAACCCTTCTGCTGTAATAACAGCCTTAATTCCTTTGGGGTAAGTATGTACCCATTTTGCTCATTGTTCAAGGAGTGATTATTCCCCTTTCTTCTTGGAAGAATGTATATAAATCCTCTATGCTGGTGGGATGGTGTTTCTGGTCAGCAATTTTCAAATAGTGCTACAGTTTCTCAGTTGGGTTAAGATCAGGGCTTTGACCTGGCCATTCCAGAACTTTCACCATTTCGTTTCTGAGCCATTCCAGCGTTGTTTTGGCCTTATGCTTTGGGTCTTTGTCATGTTGAAAGATGAATATATATATATATATATAAGTTCCCCTGCAATATTGTGCGGTATTTGTGTCCATATATTGTCCCTACAGGTCTGACAAGATTCCCAGACCCAGCACATGAAACAAAGTACAGTATCCCCATATCATGATGCTGCCACCAGTATATTTCACTGTAGGTATGGTGTTTCTTGAGGCATGCGTAGTGTTAGTTTTATCCCACATATACCTCTTTGAAGTCTGGCCAAAAAGTTCTAATTTGGTCTCATCTGACCATAAAACTTTCTCCCACATCTTAACTAAGTCTTTCTTGTGCTTTGTATCAAATGCCGTTCATTTTATGTGGACCTTCTTAAGTAATGGATTCTTTCTTGCTACCCTCCCGCAGAGGCCTGTTTTACAGAGAGCTCTTGAAATTGTGGACCCATGCACCTTCGCTTCAGTTTCAGGCAAAGAGCATTGCGGACTTCTGAGGGTGACAGTTGAAATTTTAGTAGCCTCTCTCACCAGTCAATGTCTTGCTGATGTTTAGTTTTGAGGGATGGCCTCTTCTAGTAAGAGTTTGGGTGCTGTGATGAACCTTCCACTTTCTGATGATGGACTCAACAGTGTTTAAAAGGATATTCAAACTTTTCAATATTTTTGTACCCATTTTCTGCCTTGTGCATTTGAATGACTTTGTTTCTTACATCAGCAAAACTGCCAATTTGTCTTAATATTTGCAGTGATTGTCTAACAAAGACTATTGCCTTTACAAAGTTTGTATCTCCAGAGAGTTATATAGGACTCACAAGAAGTATCTAATTATGGTCAAATGACTGTCACCTTAGTGTCATTTGTGATTGTCATTTGTGTAAAACTAGAGCTTCCAAAGCACAGAGGTTTAAATACGCAAACACTAACTTTTGAGATTTTCATCTTCAGTTTAATATCTACAGAAAATGGTTTATTTTGATTTTGGAAATTGTATATTGTTACGCCATAAAAGATCACATTAAAAATACTGAATGGATAAATACAGTGGGGGAAATAAGTATTGAACGCTTCAATGTTTTTCTCAGTAAATATATTTCTAATGGAGCTATTGACATTAAATTTTCATCAGATTTAACAACCCAAGTAATCCACACACACACACAAAGAAATCAAAACAAATAAGTCCATAAATTAACATATTTGTAATAAAGTGGAATGACACAGGGAAAAAGTATTGAGCAAACCCATTGAAATTTATTTAATACTTAATAG
Organism: Polypterus senegalus; assembly: GCF_016835505.1. Classification (NCBI taxonomy): domain Eukaryota; kingdom Metazoa; phylum Chordata; class Cladistia; order Polypteriformes; family Polypteridae; genus Polypterus; species Polypterus senegalus. The sequence continues at coordinate 80,832,375 of NC_053161.1, forward strand.
AAAAGCCTTTGTTGGTGTTGTGATGTGAGATTTTACATATAACTTGATAAATGTTTTGTATGTCTTTATTTATAATTTAGGCAAACCAATGTAATTTAGTGGTACCTTGGTGAGAGGCATTCTTGTTTATCCCCCCCATGTTTACGACTTTTCTTTGTAATTTTACGACAGGATTTGGGGGATGTGTCTTAAACCAGTTTGATGAGCATTTCTTTGCTAAAGTCTTTTCCCCCATCCCCCACACAAAGCCAGGTTAGTGTAATATATGGTCTTGGGGTTGGGCAGGAGATAAGATGTTCTATTTCACCCATTGGTCTGAGATATGGCTGTTTGGAATTGGCTTGTCTCAGAGGCCTTTAAGTACCATGATGTCCTATTGGTTCTAGGAATTGGAGAGAACATCTATAAATGTACTTGCTCAACCACATTCTCTCTGACTGACCCACATATGATGAAGAAGCATCTCTCTCTAACCAACATATGATGGAAGAAGCATCTCTCTTGCTAACCTGTGATGATGAAGACAACACAATGAAGAGCACAGCTCAGCAGCCATATTGAACAGATATGTGGCTGAAAGCTGAGCACCAACGATGCCTTAACTAGAGACATTTTAAGTAACTGCAAGTCTGTGTGCCACCTGAATTACACATCACCATTTTATCAGGTTGTATGGTTGCCAATATTCAAATGTACTTTGCATTTTGTTATTATTTATGAATATTATCAGTAATACATTATTTTATGTGTAACTTAACTCCTGCTTGTCTTTTTACTACATCTAATTGCCTGGGGTTATAGATATAGAAGGGAAGGTGGGGATAAGTTATATACAGTGGTAAGTCTGTGAGATTAGGTATTCTAAGGCTACATATTAATAATACAATAGGGGACAGTAGAGCAATATATATATTACTCTACCAAGATAAAACAGTTGGTAATGACATATTCAAGACAACTCCTGTATGGAGAAGCTAGTCGCATGCATTGCTTAGGTGTTATTTTGGCACATTCTTTCACACAAACAGTCTTCAAAACTTGAAGGTTCCGGGGGCCTCTTCTATGAACTCTGGTCTTTAGTTCTTTCCTAGATTTTCAATTGGATTCAAGTCGAGTGATTGAGTGGGCCATTCTAGCAGCTTTATTTTCTTTCTCTGAAATCAGTTGTGAGTTTCCTTGGCTGTGTGTTTGGGACCATTGTCTTGCTGAAATGTCCCCCTTCATTTCATCTTCAGCATCCCAGTAGATGGCAGCAGATTCTTATCAGGAATATTCCGGTGCATTTCTCCATTCACCTTTCCATGATGTTCCCATCTCCAAACTTCACTGTTAGTATGGTGTTTTTGGGGTGATGTGCAGTGCCATTTCTCCTCCAAACATGGTATGTGCAATGACATCCAAAGAGATCAATTTTGGTCTTGTCTGACCAGAACATATTCTCCCAATATTTCATTGGCTTGTCCAAAAGTTGTGCAGCAAAGTTTAAACGAGCTTCAACATACTGTTTCTTCAGTAGTAGAGTGTTGTGTGGTGAGTGTGCATAGAGGCCATTGCAATAGAGTGCATTACTTACTGTTTTCTTTGAAACTATACCTGCTAATAGCAGGTCTTTCTGAAGCTCTCCGCAAGTGGTCCTTGGCTCTTGAACAACTCTTCTGATTATTCTTTTGACTCCTTTGTCAGAAATCTTGCGAGGAGCACCTGGTTGTGGCCAGTTTATGCTGAAAAGATGTTCTTTCCAGTTTAGAAATACATCTGTAATCAATGTCATCAGTAACGTTACAAAGGTCTTGAGAGAGCTCTTTGCCTTTACCCATCATAAAATACTTCTTGTGTGACACCTTGGTAATTAGAAATCTTTTTATAGACCATCAATTAGGACTTCAGCTGATTTCTTGGTTTTCCATGACTTTTTGCATCTCTTTTTCTTCATGTGTTCAATACTTTTTCCCTGTGTCATTCCACTTTATTACACCTAATTTATTGACTTATTTATTTGGATTTCTTTGTATGTGTGGATTACTTGGGTTGTTACCGACATCTGGTGAAAATTTCAAGTCAGTAGCCCCATTAAAAATATATTTACTGAGAAAAATGTTGATGCATTCAATGCTTAATTTTCCCCGCTGTATGTGTACAAATCTTTTGTCATGCAGAAAATCATGAGGAGATTGAATACTTCTGCACACCACTGTATATAGTCAATATGTTTACACCAAGCAAAGCCCTTTTACGTTTAACTTTTTGAAGTTAAAAGAAATGAAATGTGGACACAAGAAAAGGATTTTTTGCATGTGAAGTGATACAAAGAAGCATTCACCTGTCACACGTAACATTTAACTGCAGTGAATACAAAGAAATAAGCATCTCCTCTTCAAAGGAATGTAGAAGAATGCAAGGCATTTCAATACTTTGATCCAAAAACAAAGTAGAAGAGAACATAGCTGGTGGCTGATAGGAGGTCATTTACAGCTCTGTGAATAAACATTTGCCCAGTCTAATTATCTGCATTACCACTTTTTTTAATATAAATAATTCCTCCACATTGATGCAAGAGAGTGAACAATAACTACTGTAAATTCTGGGTTGCAATTACTGCATCTAAAGTTGGTTCATCTAGCTATCATGTCAAACTCCCCCCGCCCCCCCCCAAATAGGAGATTAAGTACTGGATAAACTTAGTGAAATTATATATAAGCTCTTTAAAATTTAATGTTAACTGCTTACTAGGGGATTTTTTTAAATATAATATTAGGATGTGGTAGAAAATCTGATAATATTCTCAATGAAAACATACAATAATGTAAAGAATCAGATGGGGCTGGCACATTTTAACAGCTCTGTTAAGATACTAGACAACCATGATATGTAGGCTACAATTGAGGAAGGAAAACACACACGGACAATGGGATAACATAAAAACCACACGAACAAGGACTGGAAATGGGGTTCAAATGCTGAATTTGTGTGCCACCATGCTATTATTCAATGTCTAATTAAAACCAAAAACAGTTAAAAATTATCCTAATATTTTCATAAATCTGCATCTTTCCCTCAGTAAAGACATGATTGCTGAAGTCCACTGTTACTACTGAAGAAATAGCTCTGCTGCAAATAAAGAAATACATTGAAGTTTTTACAGTAAGATTTTTTTTATTAAAAATACATAGTTTTTCAAAAGTCTTGTACTATTACAACTTGAATAAACACATTTTGTGCCATGTGTGAACTATGAAGGATTGTTGCCAACACTAAACAATAACAAAGAAAAATATACATAATAAACACTTAGAAAACTGATCACCAATGTCTGTTTGTACTGGACCTATTGTCCAAATCACCTCTGACAAATTTAACATCATTTCATATACAGAGATAATTAATGAACATAAACCAGAATACGTGAGAATTCTCTTTCCAAACTTCTATATGAAGACGATGTAACTGAAGTTGCATAATGAAAGAGTAACAGTACATTTCAGTAATAATATTCTCCTTTCAATCCATTGTGACTTTAAAACAAAATTAACCCTGGGGAAAACAAATTATCAGATGAAATTTAAAAAGGTCTAAAGGTTGGGATAATTTTAAGCTCCCTTTGTGTTTTACATAGTTGTTACATAATATCTTTGCATCACCTTTCAACAAGGCTAATAATACACACAGTCATCCCATAGGGGAAGGAAGGTGACTATTTTAAGCTGACACTTAACCTCTCAAGATATATGGTGCATTGAAGAGAAGAAAAAAAAAAAAAAAGAAGGGCAAAGTAATATATAAAGTACTGGTCATTTATACTCTCACTTTTTCTACTGTTAGTATGGTCATGCAAAATGATAGCCATTTCCAAAAGAAATGTTATTTTATAAATTCAAAGATGAAAACAAACAAAACACATTTTAAAGTTTCAGACATTTTGAGAACTTTGACTAACTGCTGTTTGTAAAAGAGACTGATAGAATAAACAAAGCTTTTCCTACCTGTCATGTCCTAAAATATCACTATATCTTTGTTTTCAAATATCTTATTAATTCCATGTGAGCCTCTACATGATAAGTTACCGTGTAAAATTTGAACATACAACTAAAATGCTTCCCAGCTTGTTGGGTTTGTATATCCACTGCCTCAATTGTTTAGCCTACATCTCTGTCACTCTGTGGGGTGGGATTTTCGAAATGCATGTAATCTATTTTTGGAACTTCTATCAGCCTCCCATAAATCTACACATATAATTTCCAAGATATGGTATCTGTATTTTAAACCTTTTTAACATTTCAATAATAAGGTGGTAACTTTCAAAAATATATGTAATTAAGAACAGTGCCATTTCTTAGCCAATCTTTTAAAATTCACTCATACCCACTATTATTTAGCACTGTCTCCTAGTTGGGAAAGGTTTTTAAATCAACAAAAATAAAAAAAAATATCAACTTTTTGACATACGTTTTTCCTTCCTTCATTCTGTGTATCAGTTTTCTATAATAATAAATTAAGTCATGTATGGTCCCGGTAATTTAGTGACCCAATCAAGTGTGGCTCACACCTGTTCTCCAAGGTCCAAAATTCTGAACTTGTCAAGATTGTAAAAACAAGCCTTGACCACACGTCCACCAAAGTATCTTCCATTTAAGTCAACAACAGCTGGAAAAAGAAATATAAATACATTTAAATTCAAAGAAATGATTTCAAACCAAATGATGATACTTTTCACATACTAATATATCAGCAAATATGCATTTGAAGTTTTGAAGGGTCTTAAGTATGCAGTTTTTGCTTTATTTTTAAAGAAGTAAATACAAAGGTGTGCAATTAATTCAGTGCAGGATAATGCAAAAAGTTCTTAACATGCAAAAGTAGTTCAGCATGCTATGGTTAGGAAACAATTAACAACAGCTGCAAAGACAACAAACTGATTTCAGTAGCCATGAGCTCCAGTTATAAACTATTAATTCACTGGCTGATCAAACACTAATTTAAATTCAGTTGTTTTCATTTTTAATGTGGGTTAGATAAATTGGTTTACAAATGCACTGTTTTTTTTATAAATGGGAGCCAAGCATCTTCCATGGCACTTTAATGCCAATCGAACAAGATCTATGGGTTGTGTGCAATGTCAGTTGATACTGTAATTGACAAAGAAATACAAGAGCTTTTTAAGTTGGACAGGGTCTGCTTACTCATTTTCTCACATCTGCTTATTTTCTCCATTCAGCCTTCTTACCGTATCTGACTTTCTCTCTCTCTCTCTCTCTCTCTCTCTCTCTCTCTCTCTCTCTCTCCCCAGTGTGGTCACTCAGTCTCACCATCTGTCTGTATCTTTTTTATACTGATCCTGCTTGTCTGTCAGAGTGCTTCTCTTATTAAAACTATTAGAGAAGGTTAATTAAACATGTGATTTCACTTGTAAGGTGCAGCTACAGATACTATCTTTTCACCGAACTTTGTGTGTCAGTGTGTGAATTAAAAACATAAATATATGATATATTCTGCTAAGATGCTTATTTTTACTTGAAATATACAAAACCATATTGGCTAAATTACAGAATTTTACTCTCACAAAATGAAAGGTTTGTGGTGACTGCTCATCAATGTGATAGATCACAGAGCAGAATTTAATCCATCAGGATTAGTCTTTAAAATTGTGATTGTAACATCTTCAACCCATAAACTCACACTTTAATATAGCAAGGTGAGTTATTTTCATTGTTGTAGGATTAAGAACAAACTGCAGGCACTTAAAAACATCCTTCACTTATACATTATCTGTACCACGTGTCCAATTCAGGGTCACACAGGCAGGTGCCTACTCTAGCTGAACTGAAATAAAGCCACAAACCAACTATGGACAAGGTGCCCGATTAGTGCAGGACACACACTTTCATACTGGGCAAATTCATAAATGCCAAATAACTTAATACAACTGTCTTTGAGATGTAGGAGAAAAAACAGGGCTCCTGTCGAAATCCCAACAGAGACAAATGATGAGTGTACAAATTTAAACTGAATGTAAATTTAAACTTTCAAAACCAGGACTCAGCAGAGTTTTTGAGGCACTTCTTAAGATGTCACAATGAATCCCAATTTAGTTTATCAATCTATTTTCTGAAAGTGCTATATTCAGTGTAGGGTCACATAAGCATAAAAGGTAGCAAATAATCCCATGACACACTCATGCACACACATCCACTTAGATCCATTCATCAACTTGTTTGTATACCATGAAAGACAACCTGTAGTCTATTATGATTTTTTTTTTTTTTAACTACATAGTTGATCAAAAATTAATATACACTAGCTGTGTTACCCAGCGTTTTTTGGAAAAGTTTCTAAAACAATGGGCCTGAGCTTTAGTTCCACTGGTTATTCAGAAACAGCATATCAGAAGTATTATGTAATAACTAATTAGGGTTAGTTTTTGGTATGTGATATGTGTAGGTTTTTTTTAGCTCACTCAAGCTCTTTACTCTTGAACATATAATTGTCCATGAGTAAAAATATTCTTGATATAGATCAATTCCTGCTTTTCCTATTGACTGACCTTAACGTCCGTTGATGGTCACTGCAAAATAAAGTTTTACTGGAAACTGGATTCTTTTGAATTCAAACAGGTAATTAATTGAATAATGGAAATTTTGGGCATAAACATAATTTTGCTCTGTAGCACATCCTGTAAAACTGTCAGTTTTTACCAGTATTGAATGTAATGCTTGATTTGTAATCCTATACAGTTACAAAGTTTTGGAGGGTTTAGATCAAATGCAATATACAAATCAGAACATTAGAACAATCTAGATGAGAACAGGCCATTCAGACCAAAAAGCTTGCCAGTCCTATCCACTTGATTCTTCCAAAATAACACCAAGTCCAGTTTGAAAGTTCCTAAAGTTCTACTGTCTACCACAATACTTGGTAACTTATACCATGTGTCTATGGATCTGTGTGTGAAGAAAAGCTTCCTAATGTTTGTGTGAAATTGACGTAGGCTTTATGAATGGAAATAACAGTTTACATTAGAGGAACTAGGAAACTAAAATTTGCAACCAATAAGAATTAAAATAAATCTTGAATAAATGTACAAAATGAAAAATAATGGAAAGTTAAGTTAAAAGTAGAGCAAACCGTAAATCCTAACATTGGTATAAGCACTATGTATCATAAAACAGTAGCAAGAAACTAAAATCGGCTTTAAATGTGAATTTTAATATCATTCAATCAAAAATTAATTTTCCAGTTTACCACCAGTCATATTTTCACTATGTCTTAATATAGCTTTACCATGAAGGCCATACAAGGCAACAAAGTTCTAACGCTGAAGGCTACACGTTTACAGTGCCCTCCATAAGGTTTGGGATAAAGGCACATTTTTCCTAGATTTACCCCTCTGCTCCATAGTTGAAAATTACAAATCAAACAATTCAGACGTGATTAAAGTACATGTTGTAGACTTTAATTTGGGGCATTTGCATAGATTTTGGTCTCACCATGTAGAAATCACAACTGTTTTTATACATTCCCCCTCCCCCTTACAGGACACCAATTTGGAACAATTGGCGTCAGGGGTGTTTGTGATTAAGTAGATCAATTATGCTGGGCATGGCTTGATATTTCACAGCGTGTTACGTAGTCAAGTGCTACATGTGGGAGCAGTTGGTCAAAAGAATAAAATTCAGGTCTGAAGTAAACAGAGTTTCTCTTAGCCATCCATTTACAGATGCAACAAAAATGGAATATAGATGCTACGAGCATAAGTTTTAATTACATTTCATTGTTTGATGCAATGTGCATCAAATCATGAGCTAACGCAGATGTGTGTGTATTAGCTAAAGTAACTAAATGAGCATTATTGACAATGAAAAAGCCTCTTTAAAAGGGTAATATTAAATGTATTATAATAATAATAAAAAAAAGCATATTAAAATATGAATTGTTTTTATTGTCATTAATGATAAAGGAAACCAGCTTTTACTTGCAGCAATAGATATTTAAAAGTTCTGTCCAAGTCAGGACTCAGGTTCATGTGTAAAATCAAAACAGAATCAGGAGAAGAACGATATCTGATCTGCTCTTAGTGCAACAGTAGATCAAAGCAGGACAGTAAAGTTTTATGAAGGGGTGTGTTCACAAAGCAAAAGGCTGTCTGTTATAATAATGATGATAACTAGCTAATAATTGAAAGTATTGAAAAGGCTAATCATGGAAGTGATGTGTGAACCCAGATCTGTAAAATACAGCACAGCTGCATGGCAAGTCTGGAGTAACACTATGGCAAAATTAGTGTGAGGTAAAGCAAATAACCATTCTTTTACATTTGAATGTTATTTCTTTAATACACTAGGGGGCTTCACTTGCCAACCCCCGGGTTTGGTCCTGTGGAAATAAAATTTAAAGTGTTTTTTTTTTTTTTTTCTCATGGGAATTGTTACATGTGTATTATGTTCACTTTTTATTTTCGAACTTCAGTAAAAACAATATTTGGAATGAACTATTCTTCAAGATCACATTGAATTTTGATTCCTTGTTTGGTCTTACAGCATGATAATGCAACGCATAACTGGCAGTGAGTGAATATCGTTTCTTTGTCTCTTATAAATAAACCGACTTTTTCAAATGTTTGTCCTTGTGATTAGTTAAATGTCATTGCAAAAGCTATTCTCACGGGAAACTGTAAATGTTTTAATATGAATGGCATATTCCCGTTTCAAATTCATTAAATAAAAATAAGACTTTCTGATAAAACAATTTACTTATAAAAGTGGGAATATCCAGAGCCTGATGTAGCCGGTGGCATTGTTCTCAAGAAACTGCAGATTTCTGGCCATTGTGGATTGCATGTCATTGTAATAAAGAAATCTGGCCGACCGATAGTTCTGGTTGCATCATGATATAACTGTTGAAATGCTCTTGGACTACCTTGATATGATGATGGTAATATTACTGCTTTATCTATTTTGAATTTTTCTGACCTATTGATATTTGAATTGTGAACGTGATCAATGAGACCGTGCACAGGTTCCATTCTAAGTTTAGTGTGATTCGATTTAACAAAGAAGAGATGATTAGGTGCGGACTTTTACCCGAAATATTGTGTGGGTGTTATTCGTTTTTCTGAATGCGTTTGTTTCATATTGTACAACCATCCTGTTTCGCCATCTGATAAAAGCAAAGGAAAGAGAACAGGGTCGGCATGTGGCGATGTATTTGACATACATGACGAATCATGCTTTGCCTTTGGACATACACGAATATCTATTCCGTCTTTGATATCTTCGTTTTTCGAAAGTATTATCACTGACAATTCCTCACGTGTGGGTTTATTATAAATGCGATTGTGATCTTTCAGATTCATATAGACATTCAAAATAATTTCTTTGTCCATGTTTTGCTGATAACTTTCATGTTAAGTGCGTATGCATTTGTATCCATTATTGGCTGTATAATTTCTATTACATCAGATGGTTTAACTCTTCGATTCTATATTGCATCGCTTCTTCGTGATCATAAATATACACCTGACCAAAGTGTATTTTTTTTTTTTTCAAAATTAAACTTGTAGCTGTAATTGTTGCAGAAACACAGATTCTCATAGCGTATGGTACTTTTCCCTTATGGCAACATGAATTAGACAATCTGGCAACATGAATTAGACAATCTACAAGTCTCCGACGTAAGCTGTCCAGCCTTAGAATATCTACATACTTCCGATGTATCACCTATTTCCATACATTCAATCTCTTTTTGCTGGTCCGTTATTTCACCTAGTAATAATTTCCATTTGTTTGACACCTTCGAATTGTAGTACAGTAATCCCTCCTCGATCGCGGGGGTTGCGTTCCAGACCCCCCCGCGATAGGTGAAAATCCGCGAAGTAGAAACCATATGTTTGTGTGGTTATTTTTATATATTTTAAGCCCTTATAAACTCTCCCACCCTGTTAACATTATTAGAGCCCTCTATACATGAAATAACACCCTTTAGTCAAACGTTTAAACTGTGCTCCATGACAAGACAGAGATGACAGTTCTTTCTCACAATTAAAAGAAAGCAAACATATCTTATCTTCAAAGGAGCGCGTCAGGAGCAGAGAATGTCAGAGAGAGCGCAAAGAAAAGCAAACAATCAAAAAATCAATACATGCTTTTAAGTATACAGAAGCACCACGATAAACCGGCATTTTGTAGAGGAGCGTCGGTGTCCTCAGTGCAAACAGCCCCTCTGCTCACACCCCCTCCGTCAGGCTGAGAGAGTGAGAAAGATAGAGAGAAGCAAACAAGCACAGCGCGGGAAGCATATCTTATAGCATTGAGGAGTTTTAGTTAATATGCAATACATGCTCTGATTGGGTAGCTTCTAAGCCATCCGCCAATAGCGTCCCTTGTATGAAATCAACTGGACAATCAAACTGAGGAAGCATGTAACCTAAATTAAAAGACACATTGTCCGCAGAAAGCGGCGAATCAGCGAAAAATCTGTGATATATGTTTAGATGTGCTTACATTTAAAATCCGCGATAGAGTGAAACCGCGAAAGTCAAAGCGCGATATAGCGAGGGATTACTGTACAGACATATTTTTTAACTTGCTCTGCGTGTGTATTGCACCAAGGTTTGTTTTGAGCCTTTCGAATTCCACTGCTGTCATAATGTGTAACCTGCTCTGCATGTGTATGTTTGGACCTGCCTTTGTCTTTTATTTCTGAGCCCGTTTGGACCTGCAAGGTTTTCAATTCCACTTGTTCCGGGTTGATTATTTCCTTGCCTTGGTCACCGTCTCACGGGAACATGCTTCCAATGGATGTCAGTATGACGTGACTTGATCATGTCGCGGGAAGTGAAAGTGTCTCTGCCTCTCTGTCTCTCTTCCAGATCACATCTCGTCACAAGATTTTTTTTTTATAATAGAGAGATATGAATTATGTTTCAGCTTGACAGTCCTAGAGCAAACCATTAAAATGCTCTTCAGTAAACAGATAATATAATTTAAAGTATAATAGAACTTTGATTTTGAGAATCAAAGCCTTGCAGCAATTAGAGAATATCAATCACAGTCAGTCTTTATTTAAAAAAAGCATAAATGTATAGAGTGCACTTTTACAAAGCACTTTAGTGTTCAGTATTCATAAGAAAAATAAATAAAAACCAATTACATTTAAAACACATCTTTCAGTTTACCATTTAATAAGTGTTTGACAAAGTTGTTGCATTTCAAATGTGGTCTGTTAGTTCTTAACCTTAGAATAACATACTATGCCATATAATTGTTGTAAATGAGCACATTAAGACTGGCTGTTTATGGACTCAGGTCAAGACCCACACTTAGTCATTCAAAGACAGATATTTTGTACTGCTAAGCTGCTCCAGGTTTGCTGTGGCACTCACTGCACTTTATGATCATTGCTTTGTACCATTTTCCTATTCTATTTTTATCACTGCTTCTCTAAATTCCATAAAATGTTCATTAGGCATTTTCACAATATTCCTTTAGATTCACTGTATGACCTGTAATTCCTAAACAGACAGGTGTTTTTATTCTGAAAACTTAACAGCAACTTTAGTGATGAACAGGAAGAGACCAGTTTTGCACTTGTAAAAAACTAATTACCAGAGCACAAGGATACACAGTGGCATGTAAAAGTGTGGGCACCCTTTATTAAAATGTCTGTTACTGCGAAGTGAGCAGAAGATGAACTGATCACCAAAAGGGATAAAGTTAAGGATGACACATTTCATTTCAGCATTTGATGCAAGATTAGTGCATTGTTTTGTACAATTGTACAGTCAAAAAAAAGGAAAGAAGCACCATACAAAGGTTTGGGCACCCCAAGATATTTGAGGTCTCACATAACTTTTCCCAAGGTCTCAGACCTTAATTGGCTTGATTGGGCTATGTATGGCTTGTTCAGAGTCTTCATTAAGAAAACCTAGTTTAATTAAATTGCAAACATGTATACATTTCCTGACTCCTCAAACTTTGCCCCAACAATCAGCAGCCATGGGCTCCTCTAAGCAGCTGCCTAGCACTCTGAAAAATAAAATTGATGCTCGCAAAGCAGGCGAAAACTACAAGGTGGTAGCAAAGCCTTTTCAGGTAGCTGTTTCCTCAGCTAGTAATGTTATTAAGAAATGGTAGTTAACAGAAATGGTGGAGGTCAAGTTGAGGTCTGGAAGACCGAGAATACTTTCTGAAAGAACTGCTCATTTGACCGCTAGAAGGTAAATACTCCCCACCCCATTTGACTGCAAAAGACCATCAGGAAGATTTAACAGACTGGAATGATGGTGCACTGTTCTACTGTGCAGCAAATACCTGAACAAATACAACCTTCATGGTAGAGTCAGCAGAAAAAAAACATTTCCTGTGATCTAGTCACAAAATTAAGCTCATGAAGTTTGCAAATGAACATCTAAACAAGCCTGAAGAGTTTTGGAAACAAGTGCTGCAGATTTATGAAATCAATATGGAATGTTTTGGCCACAATGTGCAAAGGTATGTTTGCAGAAAAAAAGGGTGCTGAATTCAAAGAAAAAACACCTCTCTATCAATTAAGCATTGGGGTGTATCGATCATGCTTTGAGCTTGTGTTGCAGCCCGTGGCACAGAAAACATGCTACTTATAGAGGGAAGAATGGATTCAAATAAAATACCAGGAAATTCTGGAAGTAAACATCACACCGTCTGTAAAAAAGTTGAAGTTAAAGAATGGATTCAAATAAATACCAGGAAATTCTGGAAGTAAACATCACACCGTCTGTAAAAAAGTTGAAGTTAAAAAGAGGATGCGTCTTACAACAAGACAATGATCCGAAACATACTTCAACATCTTTTTGCCATTGCCCTCATAGTACCCTGACCTAAGCATGATTGAAAATATGTGGATAAATCTCAAAAGAGCAGTTTATGCAAGATGCTTCAAGAATCTTGCAGAATTAGAAGGCTTTTGCAAGGATGAATGGGCAAAAATACCCCAGGTAAGAACTGAAAGACTCTTAGCTAGCTACAAAAAAAGTGTTTATAATCTGTGATACTTGCCACCGTGTTGGGTGCCCTAACTCTTGCTTCAGGCACTTTTCATTTTTTTGGTATTTTGTACTTGTGAATGATGGAAATAAAATGTAATCTTACTTAAAATAAAGAAATGTGTCGTCTTTAACTTTACGGTTTTTGGTGATCATTTCATCTTCTGCTCACTTAACTACTCATTGTAACAGACATTTTAAGCAAGGGTGCCAAAACTCTTGTAAGTCAACAAATGCCAAACAAACTTCAGTCACAAAATTTTACAGTACGTACACTACCTTTTATTGCAGACTCCACTCTTTCAAATTCAAGGAATATCCTTACAGCTTCCTCATCAGGTACTCCAGATATCTATATAAAAAAACATTTAGGTAACCAACACATGGTTGTATACAGTTCCATGCAAATGTTTGGACACTCCTGACAAAACTACATATTTTGTTGACATTTGAAGTAAAAAATGCTAAATACAGCTTCAACACCAAATAAATTAAACATTAGCATTTTTATGAAACCTAACCTTTGCATTACTGCTGATTTAGCTAGCTATATGAATATATATTAAAAAGGTTGTATAATAATGTATTTTATTATAGCTGTGTTTTATAATAACATATTTTATTATAGTTGCATTATATTTGGAAATTTGTGTAAGCACTCCAAACCTGTATTTACTAAAGAGTTCTCTATAAAAATAAACTGAAATATTTTTTCTCTAAACAACATGACTCTGATAAAAACAGATTGAATAACTGTTTCAAGCAGGTCAAAGCAGCTGTATGTTTTATTGCAGTCAGTTTCTTTGATTGATGAAGCTCTTATGTGCTGGTTCCTACAATTCTAGAGAATTTTTAATACCCTGCTATATATGTTTTCCTCTCCAACATAAATGTAAGCAATAGCCATGTTTAAAATATCATATATATTTACATAAAGTGAAAAAAATCCCCAATAGAACAAATTTAAAACTCACCTCAAAAATTACACATTTAACAACTTTTCCATATTTCTCACATTCCTCCTTTGTTTCACTTTCAAGGTCTTCATCAACTTCTCCACCGCCAACCATGTTCTGTTATCAAGTTAAAAAACATATGAGGAGTAAATGCATATATTATAAGCACTGAAATCAGATGATGGATTTACTAATTGATACTACAAAAGGATTGCAACATTATTACTACTTTATTAATAAAAGGTTTGATTAATAAGCATACCTAAAATGCTAAGGATGAACATTACAAAACATGTTGTTGTTGCCCTGTGGAGTAAGTGTAAAACAAACCCATGAAATAATTTGAGAGCTGGTTATTAAGTTAACAAGCTAAACTGTTTATGAATCATGATGGGAGCCCAGGGGAATGAGAGCTATAGACACATACCCACTGGACAGTGGCAAGTGCTATCTAACCCTCTTCAATCTCATCCTCATCAATTAAATGGTGAAATCACATAATAAATGTAAAACCAACTTTGAAGAAAACTTGAATAAGTAATCATTATGGCTTTCTACACTGGGAAATTAACATTGTATTAACAGTAAATTTAACTGAGCAAAAAATCACTTAATTTAAGATTATGAAAAGGAAAAGAAAAACTAAATAAGGGTCTCATGCTAAATTAAATTTTTGAATGAGAATACTGTACTAGGACTATGGCACATTTTGTCCAGTCGTGTTTGTGAAGCAACAGTCTTTCAAGAAACAACTGAAAGAGGTGTTTGAATGAAGCAGCTAAAGAGTTCTGTGAAGCTTTTGAAAACTGACACTGTTTTAATTACCAATACAACATCTGCAATGCAATTCTGCTTTAGCAAAATTTCCTCACAAGAAAGAGTAAAATATTTTTTAAAAAGTTAAAATGATTCTGTTTACTCCACTGCACAGTCATTACTAAAGGATTTACACAACTAAATATTAACAGTAAAGAAACTTTGTATTAACATGACGGCTAACAGTTACACTTTAGACCAATAAAAAATGTCAAAAGCAGCCAGGGAATAACGTTTGATTTACAAGCATTGATGGTAAACTACTGTTAACTATACAAAATTACATTTTCACAGAGTATGCCTAGACAGATTAAAAATTAAACAACTCTTGTGTGCTGTTAAAACTATGGTTATTTTGATAACTGCCATTGCAAAATCCAAGCTTAAATTAGTAGTGTAAATCAATTTTATGATCTTTCATAAAGACAAAACAAACCATGTAAGACTACAGACATCAAAATCATTACAAGCATTTAGTGTTGTGGTCAAACTGTTTGTGTGTTCTAAAGTAGTTAAGTTCTGTATACTGGACGTTCTACTTTGATTACTGAAATGAAAACAAACTTCTGTCCCTTAAAACCTGGTGTTGTGATGTGAAATTTTGCATACACAATGATAAATAGTTTGTATGTCTTTATTTGTAACTTAGACAAAACAATGTAATATTAGTGTTACATTATTGATAATAACAGCAATGGTTTGATGGTTTAATAACCCCTTCCCCCCCTTAGGGTAATTTTACAACAGCGTTGGGGGGTAGTTGCCTCAAACAAGTTTGGCAAGTGTTTCTCTGCTAAAGTCCCTCAGTCAACCCCCACACAAAGCCAGGCTGCCTAACTGCCAAGCTTTACCTTAACATATGGTTTTGGGGGCAGGTGTGAAGGTGTTCTATCCCCACATTGGTCTGAAGTATGGCTGTATGGAATTGGCTTGTATCAAAAGCTTTTAAGTACTATGACGTCCTATTGGCTGTAGGGGTTGGACAGAAAACCTATAAATTTGCTTGCTTTACCCAGCTCTCTCTCACTCTCTTACCAAACTGATGAAAGACCATCTCACACCATGAATTGAAAGGGACAACACAATGAAGAGCACAGCTTGGCAGCCATAATGAGACAGGCATGTGGCCTGTTCTAAAGAAAGCTGACCATCAAATGATGCCTTAACGAGACATTTTAAGTAACTAGCAAGTCCGTGTGCTGCCTGAAACTACACATCACCATTTATCAGGTTGTATGGTTGCCAATATTCAAATGTACTTTGCATATTATTATTTATGAATATTACCAATAATACATTGTTTAAATTGTAACTTAACTCCTCCTTGTCTTTTACTACACCTAATTGCCTGAGGTTATAGATGTAGAAGGGAAGGTGGGGAGAAGTTATATAGTACAATACTTTATAAACAGTGGTAAATCTGTGAGATTAGAGGCATTCTGACAAAGGCTACATATTAATAATACAAAAGGGGAAAGTAGAGCAATATAATACTCTACCAAGACAAAACACCTGGTTCCAATGAAGTTTGTGAAAAATGTAATTACAGTAGATCCCGTTATATAAGCCGAGAATTTCGTCCCAGATTTTTGGCTTGGAGTTTGGGGGTCGGTTTATACAACGAGTATCGTTTCAGATTCAAGATTTCCAGCGCAGTGCCGGTTTTGCCGATGAATACGGAAGTAAATAATGACAAAACCACAGAGCCATCTTTCAGATGAAGAAGTAACTTTGCATGCCGGTACTTTAAATTAAATAAAGAATTTATTCAAAAAAGTATTTTAGTTGTTGATTTTATTAATAAAATCTATACTAATAAAAGGCAAAGCACTCACTCACTCACTCACTCACTCAGGCAGGCAGGCTCATTCCTTACAAAAGTTGGGCAGGTTTCATTTCGAAATTCTACGCCTAATGGTCATAACTGGAAGGTATTTTTCTCCATTAACTGTAATAGAGTTGAGCTGGAAAGACGTGGGGGGCGGAGTTTCGTGACATCATCACACCCCACGTAATCACGTGAACTGACTGTCAACGTAGTGCGTAGAAAACCAGGAAGACCTCCAAAAAGCGCTTAAGAAAACATGCATTATATAATTGAGAAGGCAGCGAACCAATAAGAAGCGAGCGAGTGACATATACTACCATATTCATGAGTGCTGCTACCTCGGAAAGAAAGCACGGTGTAAACTTAAACTTTAAATTAAGTTCATAGACAGGCTACGCTGGCGTTTCACATGCCCACAGGGAATGCGGGATACAAGTTTAATGAGAGGACGCAGGATATAAACGAGAGTTTTGATCACTTTGTAACTAAGTTAAAATTGTAGGTGAAGGGGTGTGCTTATGCAAATTCCGAGAGACTGTGTTTGTGGGGGATTGACAGTTAAGGCGGGTGGGGGAGTCACGTCATCATCTGCCCTCCCATTCATCTCATTTCGCTCTGAGCTGAGCTCCGCAGCTAACGCCGTCTTCCGAAGCAACATCGTCAGACTGCCACCAAATACTCACAGAAAAATCCACAAGTTAATACACACGCTCTCTAGAGTTTCTCCACACTGAATCCTCCAGGCACTACTTACAAAAGGTCACATTGACAATCGTGTTACGTTATTTTTAAAATCTTTCCTTTTCTTAGCACAAGCACAGCTGAGAAGCTTGATGCATGTGCTCCATACGCGTTAAAAATAATGCATTTAATCACACTTTGCATTACAAGCAAAGGGAGCTTTTGTCAATGCATGATTTCCTGGTACACGGATTACATTGATCAGCGCATCCCGATTCATTTTACCCTCGCACCACCTTAGTTTGAGAAGAAGTATGAAAAATATGAGGTTAATACAGAAAACAGATCACCAATTCAAGCTTTATGAATAATCGATTCGCCATCAATAATTGTTTTGGTAAAGCCATCCTCCTTCCATTTTATAATTTTTCCGCCACTAGCCATGATTAAATGAACGGTAAAAAAGTAAGAGCAAAGCGAGGGTGACTTATTTAGGCAGGTATATATATGACAGCAACACTCATGACAATGTCAATCATGTTACGTTATTATTAAAATGTTTCCTTTTCTTTTTCATTACTTCTTTAACACACTACTTCTCCGCTGCGAGGCGCGGGTATTTTGCTATATATATATATATGAATGACCTCCAAAGAGCTGAGACTTTTGATATCATGAACGTGTGTACAAAAGGGGTCTCCTGCCCAGCAAAAGTCGAGCAGCCAGCGCGCGTGCATAGCTGTGCCGGCCTTTGAGACGCTGACTGTGCTTCTGCCTTAAGTCAAAGTGAGCACTTTTCATTTTTTTCATCCTCCCCCTGCGCTATAGCCCAGACAAGTGCAAACACGGGACCCCTTTTCTACACCACGGCAAAATAATATTAAGGCGATTCACACTTTCTTTTGCACGTATACGATTATGAGGTCCTCAGCTCAGATTATGAAGACACGCACAGGAGTGGAGGACTGACAGTGCCATCACAGCCGATTAATGGCGGGGACGTCTCACCAGTCTACACAAGACCCACCGCGACTGTCCCCAAAAGGCGATCATAACGTCAGCGAACACATCTCTATACTATATAAAAGAAAAGGCAACTTTCCTTTCTTTACACCTTTTTCCTTTTATCCCAAACCAAAGCCTTTCTCTCTTAACACTGCAGAGGACACAAAACTAATTTTCTTTAAATGCCGGTAAGGCACATTACCAGAGGCACAAATTTGAACGTTCACATAGAAAATATAATTTCAATGTACCTGTACTTCTTAAAACGTTAATGTTTTACTGTTTAATAACTTATAGACTATAATTAATTATTTTTCCCTTGCACTCAGTCACCAAACCTATACACACACATATAGACACATACAAACATACATATATATATATATATATATATATATATATATATATATATATATATATATATATATATATATATATACAGTGGAACCTCGGTTTGTGAGCATAATTCGTTCCGGAAACGTGCTCGCAATCCAAAACCATCGTATATCAAAGCGAATTTCCCCATAAGAAATAATGGAAATTCAGATGATTCGTTCCACAACCCAAAACTATTCATATAAAAAGGATTAATACAAAATATAAAGTAAAATACATAATACAAATTAACCTGCAATTTACCTTTAAAAAGAATCATGGCTTGTGTGAGTTTCTAAACTCATGTGGAATTCCACCCAACGGACGACACGCTGAAGAGTGTCCCAAAGCAATCGCAGTCTCCCAGCGCTGTAGCAGTTCGCCGTATAAGTGCATCCAAAAAGATCAAGGAACATTATAAAGATCCCGCTGCAATAAATAACAGCGCTGTTGCTGTTTCAAACTGAATAAACTAGTGTGGTTAAAGTACTGAGCAAGATGAGGACTCGCACTTCACAGCGCACACACAGTCACAATGCTGTAGTAAACAGAGAGAGGCGGTGGGCGAGCGAGATAAGAAGAGAGAGAGAAGCGCTGTAAATAGAGAGAAGCGCTGGGCGAGCAAGAATAGGAGAGAGAGAGAAAAAGACCACTGGGCGGGCGGGCGAGCGAGATAAGGAGAGAGAGAAAAAGATGCGATGAGGGAGCGAGCGAGCACCACCATCAGCTCAGTTGTGATCACATGACGCTCAGCAGACAAAGTGTATCCATACTACTCATATTGCAAGACATCGCTCGTTTATCAAGTCAAAATTTATTAAAAATTTTTGCTCGTCTTGCAAAACACTCGTAAACCGAGGTTCCACTGTGTGTGTGTATATATATATATATATGTATGTATGTATGGTGTGTGTGTGTATATATATATATATGACAGTAGCAATCCAAGCTGTGAGAAAGCAGTAAAAAGGAGGCGTGTCAGACGTTGTGGTACATTTTCTGATGCAGCTACCGAAAACAACTTCGTGACGCTGCCGCCAAATACACAAAACAATTACTTTGACAATCATGTTACATTATTTTTTAAATGTTTCCTTTTCTTTTTCATAACTTCTTTAACACATGACATCGCTGCAAAGCGCGGGTATTTTGCTATATATATATATATCACAGCGACACTCATAACAGTGTCAAAACAATTACATTGACAATCATGTTACGTTATTTTCAAAATGTTTCCTTTTCTTTCTCTTTCCTTCTTTAACACACTACTTCTCCGCTGCCAAACGCGGGTATATATATATATATATATAGATAGATAGATATGACAACAACACTTATATCAATGACAAAACAATTACATTAACAACCATGTTACGTTATTTTTAAAATTTTTCCTTTTCTTTTTCATACCTTCTTTAACACACTACTTCTCCGCTGCGAAGCGCGGGTATTCTGCTAGTTTAAAATAAATTATCGGGAAGTTTAAAATAAAAATTTTTGTTTTGATTTACGATCAACATCTTGTGTTACGACCCGGATGCGGTCACGTGTTTTGGTAAATTATGCATATTATACAACCCTTTTTTTATTATGAAAAGGTTATGTAAGTGTTGCAGTGGGAGGTTCGGAACGCATTATGGGTTAGGCTTCGCGAACGAATTAAGTTCGTAAGTCAAGGGTCCACTGTATTGCGTATTTAAGTTAATCAAATTTATAACGAGTCTCCGGAAATCCACCCACCGATGTACCGTATTTGCGTATATAGTTTTAACACAAAGGCTTCATTTTACCAAACTTCTCTGCAATCACTTCCTGGTTTCCAACAAAAATGCCGACAGTCTCAAATTCTCGCCGATAAACATGATAAATATGCCTAATGAGACACTTTAAGGAAATTTAGAAAATTTTGCTTGGAGAAGGGGGTCGGCTTAAATACCAGTCATCGGCAAATACATGTAATTTAGTAGGTAGAGAAGGGGGTCGGCTAATATACTGAGTCAGCTTATATTCCGGGATCTACGGTACTATACTCGCAGCACATTATCAACAGATCCTGAATAACAGA
Source organism: Polypterus senegalus (assembly GCF_016835505.1). Classification (NCBI taxonomy): domain Eukaryota; kingdom Metazoa; phylum Chordata; class Cladistia; order Polypteriformes; family Polypteridae; genus Polypterus; species Polypterus senegalus. Next base: position 80,853,116 of record NC_053161.1, read on the forward strand.
GACACTTCCTAGTAAATTTAAAGTGGCTGCTGTCAGACCTTTATGGAATAAAGTACTGTGGTAAACAAGGGTGTAGCCTCACAGGATTACTAGAAGCTATTAAAGTTTTAGTCTGGTATCATCTAGGTCACATTACAAAAATAGCCTCACGGTTTGTTGTCACTGACATTCTAATCCTGTATCCTCTGACAGCTGCATTTATTATGCTTTTACATTTATGTACAGCATTTAAAACCGCTGAACACACTATTATCTCACACAGGCTTAATTGTTATGCTGGGCTCTAATAACTGACATTGAAATATGATAATTGTACTTCATAACTACATTCAGAAGATAGTAGTATGGTATTCCTCATGGCTCAGCACTGGGACTTCCACTGTTTTCATTGTATGTGCTACATCTGGCAAACATAGCTTAAAAACATATTTAGCTTCATTTATATGCAGACATAATAAATAACTCTGCTGTTTACATTGATTAGATCTGATAATAAAGCAATTAAATGCAAAGTAAGTTAAAACACTGGATGAACAGTAACTGTCTTTCATATAAGAAAGGCAGCATTCAATTTGTTGTTGGGAATGCTGCAGACAGCATTAAACAATGTTATTTTTTCTAACTCACAGAGCTATAATATTAACTGTAGTATCAGATAATTCATTATTTAGGAATACAGTTATCATGGACACGAACATATTCTTTACCTCTAACTTTCCTATACTGTTCAACTCCTGCTTTTACCAGGTAATACAAGAAAATTAAAGAACATTTTACTATACAGGATAAATTAATTCATTCATCTACTTCAAGCAGAAATTACTACTGTAATGTTTTACTTTTGGAATGTTCAAATCATTCTATTTTATACCCTGCAATTAATTTAAAGTGCTCCTGCAAGAATCACTTCAAGAATTAGGAATATATAATAAAATATTTTACACTACATAAATTTCACTTAAGGTTAAGACTAAATAAAAAAATCCCATCCAAACATACAAATGTTGAACTGGCAACTAATGACCTTAACAAATGTGCACATCCCAAAGCTTACATTGTGAGGTCTTCTATAAATTACAAAAATATTGTAACTCTTGAAGGAGGTAGTGGCCCATTGGTCACACCATTAAAATCCAGGTTGAAAATCAAATATTTTCATACCCTTTTTAAGAATGCTGATTACACTGTCCAAACTAAAGTTCAGCTTGAAAGTTATTTACTCAAAAAACAAATGTTTGACAGACATTACTTTTATTGGGCCTTCTCTGTTCTATTTCCTTTCTCAGTATCCTGCAGTAGCACTGGATGCCATGGCTACTTTGACCAAGCTAACCCTCTTATTCATTTAATCACATATGAAAGTGACTGGGAACCTCAAGAATTAAATGACACTAGATCGTGTATTTTAATGAATTTGTATAGTTGTGGACTTTATCATGTGATATACAAAACTGCAGAATGTCCAGAATGGGAAGTAAATACTGAACTGAATTACAAGGATGCATTTGGTTGCAGTCATTACAGCTAAATGTGGCAAAACCAGCAATTTCAAGAGGGCAATATTTTTTCTCATGGTGCCGGAATGGTGTTGGTTAATTTGTTCACTTAATAAATCAGTGAAGAGGATGAAAAATGGTTGTTTTCTCATTTTATCTAATAACATACAGTATTTTGGTTAAAGAATTTTGGTGTCAAAAATGTTCACAAACAGTAGAGATTAGGAAGAGGGCAAATGTATTTTTAAAACTTATTTTTTGGCCCTATAGAATCCATTAAAATAATACTACTACATGTGTTATAAAGATCATACAAGTACAGAAATTGCTTCCCTTGGTTTTTTCTATTAAGTGCAGCCCAGCATTTGTATTAACAATACATACAGAGACAGGTAAACTGGTACCAAAAGATTTAGGTAGGAATGGTTAAATTTGGCAGGGTTTTCTCTATTTCTGTTCTGTTAAACCACTGACAAACTAATTTCTATTTGTGCACTTTGTTAACTATTTGTACACCTTGACGTAATTTCTGAAATGTCATATCTTAGTGTCAAATGAATGATGGGGCCATAACAGAGCAGCCTAATCAGGAGCTTTCAAAAAATATGTGTATTTCCAAAATGATAACGTTTATTCCATCAAATGTCTTTGGTTAGCTAAAAATAATTCTATTACAGTATCCAGTCCAGCTAGCAATAGAAACTAAAACAAGTGGGTAGTTTGATCCTACTGCCTTATGTTGAGTTGTGCATAGAAAAAATACTTATTCACACCAGCTTACACTGGTAATGTAAAATGTTTAGATATTTACAAGTACAGTGGTACCTTGGTATACGCCTGCTTTGGAATAAGTCCAACTTGGTATACGTCCTGTTACGCGAAAAATTTTGCTTGGTATACTACCTTTGTTTGGAATATGACTCACATGCTAGAACACCACGCAATACCCTTGTTTACCTCTCTCAAGACAAGGCCACGACTGCCCACGAGCGTCAGTACGCCAGTTGCTAGCATTCAGTGAACAACCCGCACTATAACTCTTATGTGAGTTTTCATGTGATTTTGTTTTTTCGCGTAAATTTGAATTGATTGTTGAAAAGTATGAAGGTAGTATGCGTATCTGGGACTTGGCTGCTCCATACCATATGCCGAGAACGACGGTATCTACGATTCTGAAAAACAAAGACATTATTAAAAAGTAAAGTGAGGTTAAATTTTCATTTATTTCATGTGCTTTATTTTATGTACATGTGATTTCTCATTTTTTTTATTTTTAATAAATTTGCAAAAACCTCAAGTAAACTTTTTTCACGTTGTCATTATGGAGTGTTATGTGTAGAATTCTGAGGAAAAAATGAATTTAATCCATTTTGGAATAAGGCTGTAACATAACAAAATATGGAAAAAGTGATGCGCTGTGAATGCTTTCCAGATGCACTATATATAAATTACAGCTTGGGTTTTAATACATGGTTTCCTGTCTGTTCTCTTTAGGAAGCTGAAGACTAAAATGATTTAAAAACTGTATAGTTCACAACATAAATGAAAATTTGTTTGCAGTCACGTTTCAGATATAGAATGAAGTATTGTAGAATATATCAAAGGTCTCTGTTATTTCTTACATTCAGAATTGCTTTTTTAAGTTCACACATTATACATTTCACATCATTATTACTATAACATGGAAAAAGTTTCTGTTTTAGCTATGTGTTCAGCAGTTGCTGTCATCCTACACTTACACAGATTGTTGTAGACACGGAACACACATGAAATGTATGTACAGTAATCCCTCCTCGATCGCGGGGGTTGTGTTCCAGAACCCCCCGCGATAGGTGAAAATCCGCGATGTAGAGACCATATGTTTGTATGGTTATTTTTATATATTTTAAGCTCTTAGAAACTCTCCCACACTGTTTATAAATATTCTCCGCACAGTTATACAGTAAACCCTCATTTATAGCGGTTGATCCGCTCCAGACAGATAAATGGATTTCCAAGAAGTAGGATTCTTTATTTATAAATCTAATATTTTCGCAGTTAGAGCATTGAAAACCCGTTTACGACCTTCTAAATACATTTTTTAACATCAGAGCCCTCTAGACATGAAGTAACACCCTTTAGTCAAAAGTTTAAACTGTGCTCCATGACAAGACAGAGATGACAGTTCTTTCTCACAATTAAAAGAATGCAAACATATCTTCCTCTTCAAGGTGCGCCGTCAGGAGCAGAGAATGTCAGAGAGAGAGTAAAGTAAACAATCAAAAATCAATAGGCCAGTTGCGCTTTTAAGTATGCAAGCACCGCGATAAAGCGGTGCAATGAAGGCATCAAAGTGAAGGTAGCCTTTCAACATTTTTTTACAGGCGCGTCCGTATCTTCTAAGCAAATAGCCACTGTGCAAACAGCCCCTCTGCTCACACCCCCTCCGTCAGGAGCAGATAATGGGGACAATCATACACCGCCCTGATGGTATTGCATGATGGATAAGTATCTGCCTGTATTTCTCAGAGAGAGTGACAGACAGAGAAAAGCAAACAATGAAAAATCAATACGGACTGTTAGCGCTTTTAAGTGTGCGAAGCAGCGCGCGTGAAGCATATCGTATATCATTGAGGAGTTTTATTTAATATGTAATACGTGCTCTGATTGGGTAGCTTCTCAGCCATCCGCCAATAGCATCCCTTGTATGAAATCAACTGGGCAAACAAACTGAGGAAGCATGTAACATAAATTGAAAGACCCATTGTCCGCAGAAATCCGCGAAAAATCCGTGATATATATTTAGATATGCTTACATTTAAAATCCGCGATGGAGTGAAGCCGCGAAAGTCGACGCGCGATATAGCGAGGGATTACTGTATTCCAAATAATGATATATTATTTACACTATACAACTCCAGACACCTCAATCCCTGATAAAGAGACTTGAACTCTGAGAATTTTGTGACGGACTCAGCTACGTCAATGGGGGGGATGTGATAGCAGGCTGCTTGCACTGATCAACACATTTGCAAAACAAAAGACGCTGATGGAGAGGTGTGAAGGAATTTAAGGTGGCCTGTGATTTTAGTGTTAAAACTGGGTAGGGACAATTAGGCACCTCACTGACTGTGATATTTCTACACTAATGTAACACCTCATGAAGATAGCACTCAAAGTAGGGGTGGCGATTTTGAGCTACAAAGAGTAATGGTGCACTTGTTAACCTGGTACTACTGATAGCAAGTTTCTGATTACAATGAACTGTCTACAAGTGTTGGATTTGTACCAAACGTATAACTTTGGTATCGATACCAGCTTCTGGACCTCAGTGCCAGTACCAAAACAATACCGAAGCAAAGAAACAGATAACTACAGAAGCCCCCAAGTCTTACTGTAGCCTCCCTGGTGTGCCATGGTATGCTATGGCAGTACGCACCACTTCCCTTTTGATAATATAGCAATAAAGCGTGAATCAAAGCAATAGGACGGTGGTTGAGTGCCCCGTATGAAATGAAGAATGTGTCAAAGCATGTGATTTCATGAAGTCTCCAACAAGGCGCATGTTTTTACTAGGCTAATCAACTCATCGTCCATTTTGGAGGTTTGTGGGGAGGGGAATGTGGTTGAGTGGTTGTTTGTGTGGAACAGAGGTGTTTACTTCTGGTACCAACACATATGTTTGTCACATGTGCAAGGTACACTTTCAATGTGCTAAATATAAGCATAATTTGCTGCAAAGAAAAAACCTTTCTGTAATATCAGATTACGCAATGGCATCAAATACATCAGTGGATTAGAGATAAAACTGAACTACACATTCACTTAACTTTTCACTACTATTTAAGGATTCTCTGTTCTTCAATTATGATGACCTTGTTGGAGATTATGTAAAACTGAAAAAACTGGTAGCTATATTTATGAAAATATGAATTGCAAGATATACATTCGAAGTAAACAATGTGTAACACCCTGTCAAAATGAGTTGAAAAAGGACCGCCATTAAGAAAACTGATAATTAAGAGCCACAGGAGATGCAGATTTCAGCACTCATAACACCCAAATCAGTAAATGTGCCTAACAACACCAGCAGAACACTCATTTCAACATATAAAATAAGCATTAAGCTTCATTTACCTTGTGCTACTAAGCTCCTGAATTGATAACTTTAATTTTAGCTTTTTTATTTTAGATCAACGTCAAGACTGAGTTCAGCTACTTTAGCTTACTCCCCCCGCACCCCCAGTGGTTTTAAGGGCACAGAATGGAGGAAATTAGGGGGCTGGTGTTTTAGGAAAGAGAAACTTTGAGCATAGCCTTTACAGCAGCAGATTTTCGCTACCGTTCACGATGTCACACACGTGTGATTAGGAGACAACTAAATGACTTGAGTAAGTGTAATGCTACATCAGACCAGGGGGTGGCAGAGAGTGCTGACTGTCTCTATCAGTTCCTTCCAGACCATTCCTGGGAAATCCTGCCAGGTCTCGGCATCTCTGATGGCGTCACTTCTGGTTCAGGCATTATGTAGATGACATAATCTCCTCTACCACCCTTTAAAACTGTCATCTTACCTCCAAGCATTCAGTTCTGTTTTGGACTCAGTCTTGTAAACAACTCAATCAAATTTCAACCTTTTGCGGCCAGGATCATAATATATGGGTGGCTGTCCCAAACCTTTCTAACTGTCTGGAGTCTTTTTGTGACAGCTAGAAATTTTCAATGAATTGTCCCCCTCCTTTGAGAATCCAATCTGGCCACATAAGGATACTATATGTATAAAGCATAAACTCCATTTGTTTGCTCTTTATGCGTAGCCTTTTTTTTTACCCATGCCACAGACATAAAATATTGCATACAGGTACTTCTCAAGATAATTTGGATTTTTGATATATAAATTTCAAACAGTGGGGGGAGGCTAAGGCTCAGAGTAAGTGGCAAGAAATTCTACAATGTAATGTGTCAACAGAGAAAAGATGCCACAAATGTGATGGTGGCTTTATGGTTAGATTAGATTAGATAAACTTTATTAATCCCATGAGGAAACTCAGCACACTTGCATTTCAAACAATAAATTTGGTTTCAATTTCTGACTGATGTATTTTTTAATCAAGCATTTCCCTCACTGTTTTTGTCATGGCTCCATCTTAGATGGGGTCATATTTTGTCTCTAGAGTTAAACCAAGAGTACTGAACACAAATACTCTTTCTAATAATCACAATAGTTATATAGTAAATGCAACATGTTTAAGTCTGATATAATGTGTTTTGTAATTAATGCTTACATCTCTTTTTTCTCTCCCAGGCAACAATGGATAACTCAGCTAGTTAACATAAACAAATAAATTAACAGTTTGTGATATTTACTCACTTTGTTGTTCAGCACAATCAGTCTTGCAAATAAGTTATAGAAGAATTTCTTACCCGAAGCAACACAACCTTTGTAGGATACTTCAAAATCTCAGTTAATGGATTTCCCTCTGATTTTTTTGATGAATCTAATGAAAGTTAACACCAGGGGAAAAACAAGAGTAAATTAGAATTACATGGAAAAGTTGATATTTTTTAAATTTGAAATAAAATTACAAGTAATGAATAAAAATAAGTAATATGACTAAAACTACCTTATTTGCAGTTTACTTGTGTAACAAGGTACTTTATTTTACATCTCTGGGTTGTTTTCTGTAGACTGTCCAAAGATAGACTGATTAGCCTGTCCAGCAATGCTATATAGGTGAATATACCATTGACAGGGTGGAACCCATTTCAAGGCTGGTTCCCCCTTTTTACAACTGTTGCTGCTGAGCTAGACACTAGCCATATATTAGAATGAGAGAGTTGAAGAATGAAAAAATAAAATTTTGTGGCATACAATTCTGGTTTTGTTCCTTGAACAGAGACGACGTTTCACTAGATGGATGTTTGCCAAAGATTTGCAGTAATACTAATACTAATAATAAAAGCAATATTTTCATTCTTAGCTACTTACAGATTATTCAAAATACATCTAGGTAATGATTAGCAATAATAACCAAACACAATATAAGGAAAAATGACTTTGCTTCAAAATGTTGAAATAGAAACAACAATTTATCTAATAGCATAAATAAATTTAGACATTTTTAATTGAAAGTGCAAATGATGGCATTCAATGTAATAAATATTGTAAATTAAATTGAACAAAAATGTAGTCTTTACAAACTGGGCAGAATACAGAGACAGCAGATTTATAGTCACTGACACTGTTCAGTTTTTGTTTTCATTTTATCATATAAATTTAGCAGTTTAACTTTTTAAAAAACTAAAATGTTATGAAGCACTATTACATTTTTGAAAACAGATGAGAAAACTTGTGATTAGAGTTCATGTGTTTCATCATTACAAAACTATTGCCTTTTTCTTTTTTAAACTGTAAAAATAAAAATCCAAGATTGAGCATATAAGCCACTGAATAACTGAGGTGATACAGGACTCTTGTTGGCCTATGATAAGTGCTTTATTTGGGCAACTCACTACTGCTATTCTAAAGGATACATTCTCAACTGTTTTTTAGCTTTTATTGTGTTTGTATTGTTAAGTGAAGTTGTATTTAGTAATATTTATTTAAAAAAACATTTCTTCAAGAATCTAACAATTGCAGTCAATAGGGCACCAAACCAAACTTAACTCCATGCCCAAAGTGTTTTAATAAAAATATAATTTCTTTTAGGCAACTCAGCCACTTTTGAAAGAAATCTAATGTCCTACATCAGTTCTCTTTAGCATATACAAGATAATCTTTGAACCCCGAAGCATGCATACTACCTTCTCAAATGTACTTTTAGAAAGGTTTGAATACTTCAGATACACCTTTTTCAAGGCTATATATTTTTTTCTAAACATTCAGACAGACACACACATGCTTACTATAACTATTAATACTTTGTTTTTTCACAAATATTTTTGATGGATTTATGTCTGGTAATCAATACTAAAAATGAAACTGTAAATACTAATTCTCAAAATGTGTCCTAAACCGTATTTTTGAAATCTCTTATTAATAACACGTAACAGCATGAATGCCTCAAGTTGCATACATTGTATGTCAGTTCTTAAAATACTTGTGAAACTTTCGAAAGCAGACATGCTATATAGTAAAAGTAATGCCAGTTGGAATGTATATCATAGTTTTACTTTATGAGACAAGGATAAAGCACAATTTGCAAAAATCAAAAATACTCTGAACTGATACTAAAATAAAGATTCTTAGGTGAACCCCAGGAATAATATAGTCAAAAGCAATGGATGCACAATGAATAACTTGCCAGAAAGTGAAATAGCTTTTTAAATCCTGAACTTTCCATACATGCACAAAATTGCTGAAAACTCCAAGGATACATTTTCAAAGTTTAAATTTTCATTACTTTCAGTTCAGATTCACAATATATTATATTAAATCTCCAATATGCTGCACAGGGTCAAATTAAAACTGGTGGGAAAATAAAGTTTACCTAGTAAAAGTTGCAACACATGCTGACTACTCTTGCTACTGATATTACACTAATAAAGTGAATGCACATAATAACTACTGAAAAAGTACCTGAAGCCCACAAAGGTAGTTCATTTCCAGGTATGGCAGTTTGACTTGCTGCTGCTGTTATAGAAAAGATATATAAACAAAGTTTATTCCACTTTAATGAGCATTCTGCATATTTAAGGCTAAATTGTTAAAAGCACAAATTCTTTTTCTGGTATTCATAAAAAAAGTTTATATTAGAAGACATCACCAATCTAAAGGTGATAAAAATATTTAAACAGAGAAATGCAGTAAAATTGAATATTATACTGGTTAATTTGGTTAGAAAACATATGGATAGATATATGTTTATTAAAATATTTCCCATTAACAAAACACTTAACATTATTGATACTAGTTATTTCCATTAAGTGAGCCGTAATATTTATTTTTCATCAATTCCTTAGATTTGGAAAATGAATCTAATGCAGAAGTAGGATCTTTCTAATTCTCCAATAATATTCTGAGTCTTCATATCCAATAATGTACAGTAATAACCATTATGCAAAACCAAAGCATGCTCGAATCCATATCCATGCCATGTATACCAAAGTCAAGCAGAAGCATGGCAGGATGAAGACTTTTCTTGTCTTTTTTTAGTTTAATTCCTCTGTTATGTTTCTTCTGAGCTTTGAAATATTTAATAATGTGCAATTTTGTCCTAGGCAGCACAAAAATGTTGCTTATATAGGTAGAGTTACAATCAATATTATATTATTTTAAATGGTGTACTAAGCAATGCTCCTCTTCATTTCAGTTACTAATTTAAAACTCATATTATGAAATCAAAAAATAAATTGGGAAAGAAAAAAAACATTAAACAACTGCTGATAACAGAACAGAGATAAAACACTTATAAGAACGACATTGTTCACATTTATCTTTTAATCTGTCACTAGCATGCCTACAAGTAGCTTTCCAAAGACCACAGGAAAATTTATAATTTTGAATTACTGTCATGTCATTCGTTAAGCTTTATTTTTAAATAATAAAAAAAATGTATTTGCCCCAAGACTGATGCAATATTCTTGGAATTTCAAACAGAATTAAAACAACTGAATACTCAAAATTTTCCACTAATTCAGGAATATTAATGAGTGTAAACAGGCATTGTCTTTGATAGTATGTTTGATGCCCTTAATATTTTTAAAGCCTAAGGCAGTTTTTTCACTGCTTGAAATGCATCAGCATAATACTCACATTTGTCTGTAACATCTCCCACAATGATCTTCCCTCCTCTCTTGCTGGTTTTTTCAACAGAAAGGGCTGTACTCAAACCTTGCTCATGTTTCCCAAGACCCTGACCCTCTCTGAAACCATATTTTTGCATAATTTTATGAGCCACTGTCCCCCTGTAAAGAAAAAAAAAACAGATATGAATACAAGAAAAATAAAAGTATTTTTAGTCATCAAATAAACACAAGAAATGCATAAAACAATATAAAACACTAACTGGTTAATTTTTTCTCTGACAAATAATTACACCCAACTCATTCTTACCAGTCCTAACAGAACTAAATATTTCTACATACCCCATGTTTGCAATAAAAGAGCTACTAGGAAGTGGTGGGGATCGGGCTCGTTCTGGTTCATCATACATTGGTGGTGGAATTGCTGCTTTAGAAGAGGGAATACGAGGCCTGGTTTCCTCTTCATACCCATACGATGCAGCTACAACTAAAAATTGAAAAAATTAAAACAAATTAACTACATGCACAAGTAAGTGATTTTTAAGGTCAAAAATGTAATAGTTTAGTACTGGAATTACTTACAAATAATGAGAATAACAATTCAGTGCATAAAGAAGCATTCTTTTAATTTCTGTTCATCCAGTTGAGGGAGTAAGCATTTATTTGCTTCACTGAATACTACTGTAACTATTCCACTATTTACCTTCACTGGTTATACTACTGACACTTTTCAGAAACCAACCAAATGACTAAAAAGTAACAACTATGACTATGATGAGATGATACTGAAAACATTTCCTTTGGGAAATATACAATTTTGGCAGAAGCAATACATATGATATGAAGTGGGGAAAAATGATGCTGTTAAATGTAGTCCTTGGAGAGGAGGCAGCAGATTTAATTTTAATTTCTCTTTAGCAAACACTACTGAAGGTGCTTTTGCATTGTTCAGCCAGAGATATAATTTTTACATCTAAAACCTGTTATGTTTTACTACTGTATTTAGGCAATATTTAAATGACTAAAACCATTACTTAAATTTCTTTCATAAATTCTACTCTTAATGTTAATTGTAGATAACAGAAGCAAACTGATGCAGCGAGTTTCTAATATGGACATCCTGTATTATCAGAATACAATGCTGATTCTATTTGTGATGTTTGCTTTTATTTATTTACATTTTCTTATTATATTGTCATAATTACTAAGGTAACATTGTCAGGTATGTTTAAAGTTGATTTTTGTATTTTTTCCTTCATGTTCTACAAGTAGTTTCATCTTCTTGTTGCCACAAAATGCAGTACTACACCTGGCAATGCATAACAAGTAAAGCATCTGAACATCTTCTGACTAATAAGAGGAATGACTTCATGAGACAACAGATCTTGCACAGCAAGATTTTGTCTAGGTAACCTGAATAAAAACTTGCATTTAGACTGAAAGCATTCTGAAATCTCTGCTGCTCATAAAAAATGTTTCTTAGGATTTTCAGCTTGTGGATATAAACAACCCACTGTTAAACTTAAGCTGGCTATTGTTGTAGTATACAACTGCCACACTCCTTTTGGACTTTAATTTTGAAGTGGATCAATCTATACTTTCTTCCTAACCACATCTTCTGTCAACAAAAACTTTAAACCAAGCTTCCAATTGCACCTCAAGCCCAAAAATATACATATACATGAACATTTTGGTGGGAAAGTTATTATAATATCATTTCTCTACTGTATGGTTACTTTAACAATGAATGAATAAGACTGTTTCTCAATAGAAAATTCAAGTGACTCAAATCATACCAGTTAGTATCTAGCTAACTAATCAAGCAATATGGACCACTTATTTGCAAAATTCCTTTTACTATATTAAATTCTCTTTTGGCTGGACACAGTAGCCCCTTTAACAATAATTTATAGTATGTACAACATCAGTTATTCTTTTTCTTTTTGTTGCTAAAATGTATATAGAAGTGTATTTTACAATACTTACGTTCTCTGTCTTTTTCAACCAAAGAACTCGGAGGTGCAATTGTGGCTCCTCCTGTATCTAAAAAAATTAGGATGTTTCTGTTTAAATTAAGAGACATCACAATCATGAATGCAAACAAAAATAGTAAATTCATACAGAGATACATAATATTACTCTTTCTCTTGCCAGTATGGAATCTATCAAAACCAAACTGACAAAACTGAACGATAATGTAAATGCAAAGGATACATTTTTTGCTCAGGTTGATGCATATCGGTACTCATGCATCAAGTATGGTATTTTCACTATGGAAAGTATTTGTAAAGTTAGTTACAAGAGATGAGCAAAACAGCTATGTGTTGTTTCACAAATAGTTACGCAAAAATTGACACTAAAATTAATTTCACATGCTGCACAGATAAATGCAAGCGGACACTGCAGGCGCATTTAAATGGCAGGCATAAATATAAATTATTTATGGATGTCTACATATGAAACACAGTTTAAAAAGAGTCTGTGAAAAAAGTAACAATCAACACAGGCCCTACATAGCATGTTTTGAATATTGATGAAGCAGGCCCTATTTAAAAAGTCCAAAAAGCTGGATCAGTCTGCAGGCCTTCAATTTGACACCTGCTCTAAAAGTAACACATCTAAATTATGGCAAGAGACCTTAAGCAACCTTATTGCAAAAGTAAAGTAATTGCTTGAATTTTTATTGATTCATTACTACATTAAAAATACCTTGTGAAATATTTTTTCTTTCCAAAATAATTTAGTAAATACAAGTTTTAAAAGATGAATAAATGGTTATCATTAAAGCACAGCTCCAAAAGCACAATGCAACTGTGAAATTAATAAGGAAATCTGTATACCTCTAGCCTTGCAACATTTCTATCATATGTATAATTTGTACCCTGCTGCTCTATTCTATTATGGATGGCATTAGAAATGCACTGTGTAACAACTTCCCAAAACATTCATATTAATTGGACACACTTACTTCAACAAAAAAGTATGCACTTATGCTTTAGCAATAAATTGTAAAACGTAATCATACTGTGCATCTGCCACTTTCATAAACACATTTGCTCCAACAAGCAAAACCCACAACTGAAACAGTAACAACATAGCTTGCACAGGTTTTCTTGTTTTTAAATATAACACATTATCAACTATTTTAAATTAGGATTTAAAATACTTGCTTAGAAATGAGGCAGATCATGTGGTCTGAAGGAATGAAGGTTTAAAAATATCATTGAAATTCTACATTTTTATAAAGAATTATATGGAGAGTCCCCTCCAAAATTATTTATATGTTTCTCACGTTGAAAAAAACTGAGAGAAATCCAGCCTTGATGAGGAATTATTTTTTTCTCAGAATAAATTTACTTCCATTAAAGGATGGATTGCTCTCATTTTTTTCACTGCGAGATTAAGATAATTCACCAAAAGGTGATTTTTTTTCAACCCTTTTTACTCATCTTTACAAGAGGTGACAATGATTGTAGTGCCCTATGTTTTCTGAGATACAGAAAAATGGACGGAATCAACACATAAAAATGGAAATGTGCAGAATTTAGAGGCTGAAGGGGTGACTGTTACAAAATTTCTCAATAAATTAAAGCATTGAATAATCTGTAGTTCTATCATTCAGATACTATTTTTTAGTTTGTTGTTTTTCAATCGAACGCAAATCTTTGTAGAAATTCAGTCATGCCTCTGTTTGTATGTTTCCTGTATTTTTTCTCGTTAAAGGCACGCAAATTAGCTAGCTGCACAAGACAGAAATGTCGAAGCGAGCTGTATCAGATACCCGAACTATTTTAAAAAAAAGAAGAAACACGAGCTTAACTGAAAAAGTGAGGGGACACCAATATCCCAGTGACTTTTACGAATCTGGACAACAAGTTTTCAGCAAGTTTTGCCAGCATACCATATACTGGACATGAAAAGATACTTAGGCGAGTCAGACATCCATCCATCCATCATCCAACCCGCTATATCCTAACTACAGGGTCACAGGGGTCTGCTGGAGCCAATCCCAGAAAACACAGGGCGCAAGGCAGGAAACAAACACTGGGCAGGGCGCAAGCCCACCGCAGCAAATCAGACATACTTCTTGAAAAAATTAGGAAGATGTGTCCTTTTTTTATTAAGCATTATAAACAAGGAGGTGCGCTGCCAAAAAATGACAGCAGTTTTCGTCAAACGCATTTGCCCTGTGACTTTGAACAACATATGGACACCATTCTTTGAAAGATTCAGGGCAATAAAATTTATGTTGTAGTTAATTAAACCACTGATAGCCAAGAGCACATAGTTCTCAAAATATTGATAGGTGATTAAACATTTGGCTGTATGGTAATTATTTTATGTAGGCAGTTCTAACTGTACATGAAATTATATTTAACTAGTATTAACAGTCTTTCCCACAGAAAAATGTTATTAGTGAACGGCACTGGTTGTTAACGGGTTCCCTTTTCAAAAATGATGTTTTTGGATTTAATTAATGTTTTACCTCACAGTGACGTGGCACACAAGGTCCACATTTCACTCTTCCGTTATAAACTCAGCACCGACAGGCCTGGGCAGAACAGCAGGATTCTCCTCACATGCAACAAGCCCTTAAAAGCAGGTCTCTCTTTCTCTGTTCTGTTTAATTCTTCGATTTAGCATCTTGTGGATGAATTCATTACAAAGGAAAAGCAAACTATTTTCAAGACATGCAGTAGATGAACCTACAGATGTGCGTTTTCAATCTGTAAACATTTAAGGTTTAAGAATAATTTGAAATAATTTGCATAATTACAGGTACTGGCGACCAGTACTTTTTGGCAGATGTTATCTTTATGGAGAGCTGCAACTTTTTCACCTTTTCGCAGGCAGCACTTCAGTCCCTTCACAACAACCAGCTGAATCTTAATGACATTTTAGCAGCATACAGCATCATGGAGAATCTGGGTTCCTACATGATGAATGGAACTGCAAAATAAGTTTCAGTTCTTCTAGTGTGCTATTCCATTAAAAGAAATGTAAAGTGGCACTTCATTATTGTTTGTTCTGTTGTAGCTGTTGCTAGTTTCAGAAAAAGAAAAACAAAAAAAAAAAAAACATAAAAACCCAAAAATCTGAATCAAGGAAAAATAAAACAGTGAAAACCAAAAATCAAAAAAAGATAAAACGGAATTTGTGAAAAAAATAAAACGGATTCCTTAGGGCCCTATAATTGTGGAGGGGACTATATATTTAATATTTAATGAAGACATGAGACATATTTCTTGTACTTATTTTAAAGTTAAAAAAAAAACTGTACTGGTGTTTTACTGTATTAAAGCAAAGCACCTAAGTGTTCCATTCTTTAAAAAAAAACAATGTGAGCAGATCAGCAAAGTGCAAATGATACATCAGGTTTATTTCTCTAACCTTCTGATTTAAAACTAAGCTTTAACAAAAATTATGGAAACTTCTCACTTTGCAAAGCTTAATATCATTTTGTAAGCTTATGTTCCTTCCAATTATTCCACACCTTTCTTCTATTTCTTTTTTATTGTTTAGCACTGAGTTGAAAAGAAACTTTTATTTGCATGATATAAATAGTATAAGGATTTATAGAATACAAGAAAATCCAACAGCACTTCGTGGAATTACAAGGTTTCAATAATCAGATAACATGTAGCCCCAAAGAGAAAAAAAAATTGCGAAATAACACAAAAACTGAAGCTATTTTGATTGATTGTACTTTAAAGATGGGAGAGAAAATGCAAATATGTACTTAAGAAGAATTTGTATATGACCCTTTAATTATCCCTAAACATAAATTACAAGAAAAAAAATATTACCTTCTCACAAGGTTACATCTAAAGAGTTTAAGCATAGTAGCTGCAGAGTTCATTATGACCAGTCTTTTGATAAAGGGTGATTGTGCTTTGCTTAACTCTTATGTTCTACTCAGTATGTGCATTTGTGCAGGTGGGTTCAAAAATAACCCATAATATAAAATAAATAAGAATATCTATTACACACACTAACCTTGTAGCAGGAGTGGCAGTCTCAGTGGCAGTAAATTTTCAAGGCAATTATTCAGTTAATCACATTCCACTTTAGTTTTTTACTGAACTCAGGCCAATTTCTCATTTACATGTTTATTTATTCTCAGATGGATTTAAAATTCACATGCAGTATGTGCTTTAATTTTTACAAACGTCTATGTCTAAAATAATCATGAATTCTACAAAATGCCTACAAAAATAACAACTAACTATTAGTCAAACATGAGCTTGTTCATGTGAGAATGTTAGCTTTTTGCAAACCATTTGGGGAAAATGAATAAAGTAAATTTTGTTTCAAAAATACCCATATTATTAAATAATGCTAAATGAAGTGTCTTGTATTAATAAGTAGTATAGCTGCATAAAAAACAAAGAAAATAGAGCCTCAAGAAAATTAAGGAAATGAAGTAGGGTGAGGCTTTTAAGTGGGTCATTAACCCATTTAAATCTGCACTGTTAAAATGGTCAGAAATAAAATATTTTAAAAGTCCTTTATGGTTTTGGAAAAA
Organism: Polypterus senegalus; assembly: GCF_016835505.1. Taxonomy (NCBI): domain Eukaryota; kingdom Metazoa; phylum Chordata; class Cladistia; order Polypteriformes; family Polypteridae; genus Polypterus; species Polypterus senegalus. Next base: position 80,869,862 of record NC_053161.1, read on the forward strand.
AATGTCTCATCACCTACTTAACTGGCTACACACCCACCAATACTCCATATTCATTAGTGTGTACTTTGATGACAAAAGATCTAGCACCTAAAAAGAGTGTTCTATATGCAAGACCATTGTACTCCATCAGTTTTCACTGCACACTTCCAGAAGCATCAGAAAGATATACTAAATAAAATGCACTTGCATTTAAAACACTTAAGTGATTGTTCTAAATAGAACAGCGTTTTAATTTAGTATGTCTTTCAGATGTTTCTGCCAAGAGTGCAATGAAGGCTAATGCAATACATTTGTATATGAGAGTAAACCAAATTACACCTAAATTTTTACTTACAGCATTTTTGCAATCAATTTAGCAGTATTATAAGCTGGATGCAAATTGCAGAAGGATGGTTCACTATACTTTTTATTCTCAAGCTAAATTTCAATAACAAAGTACATTAAAAAGGGTCACATACTCCAAATATACATCACTTAAAGCAGTAGGACACCATGTTAATCAATGAACGTTATACATCTTAAGGCAGTAACGCTAATGTTGAACTTTCATGTTGGGAAAAAATACAGTGGAACCTCGGTTCACGACCAAAAAGTGCGCCAAACTTTTGCCTCGGTTTTATGATCACACAGTCGGTATACGAACAAGCCAGTTTCCCTTTCGGTTTGTGCGCACCGATGATTTCTGCAAGTGTTGCATTGTTCTCGGTCAGACGTGCCTGCCTGCGCGTGCGTGCCTACATGCCTGCCTACCTGCAAAAGAAACCCAAGAAATCACAACGGAGAAAACACCTGAAGGAAAACATCCCTCCATCGCGGAGCCGGACTCTCCCTCAAAACTGTAACATTCTCTTCACCCAGTTCCTCCTCACTTCATGCCAGAACTCGACTCATGCAAGGTTAGTTTTCTTGGTGGTTTATAGATTTTGTATTACGGATTTTTCAAAAGTTCATTTTTCAGTTCGTAGCGTAAATTGTTGCAATGTTACTTTTCTCTTTTTTCAAATGTTCCTTTTTTTCCCCTGTGCTTAAAACTCATTTTAAAAAAAGTGTTTACTGTACAGTACAGTGATCGGGCTGTAAGGCTATTAGCGTGAACTCCTGTTTTTAAATGAAAGTTCGGATTCTGAGAGAGAGAAAGAGAGAGCGAGCGAGCGCATGCTGCTTGAGTGCTGCTGGGGGGGAGAGAGAGAGAAGAGCTGCTGCTGAGGTGGGGAGGGAGGGTGCGTGCTGCAGAGAGAGAGAGCGCATGCTGCGGGGGACCGTGCTGCTGAGGGAGATGTGCTGCTTTGGGCGCATGCTGCTGTGAGAGTGAGAGAGAGAGAGAGAGAACGCGCGAGCCTGCCTGCCTGCCTGCTTGCTCATGCAGCTGAGCAGGGAGCCTGGGTGTTTTGTGTCAGTGTTATTCAATGTTTTTACATTAGTTTACTATTACACTGTGCATTCTATGGTGTAATTAACTATATTTGTGCTTAATCTTTAAAGAAAATATATTTACATACAGTTCGTATGGTCTGGAACAGATTAATTGTACAGTGGAACCTCGGTTCACGACCATAATTCGTTCCAGAACTTTGGTCGTAAACCGAGTTGGTCGTGAACCGAAGCAGTTTCCCCCATAGGATTGTATGTAAATACAATTAATCCGTTCCAGACCGTACAAACTGTATGTAAATATGTAAAAATATGTACAGATTAAGCACAAATATAGTTAATTACACCATAGAATCCACAGTGTAATAGTAAACTAATGTAAAAACATTGAATAACACTGACACAAAACACCCAGGCTCCTGATCAGCTACAGGAGCTGGCTCGCTCACGCGCTCTCTCTCTGTGTAGCGCGAGCGCACAAACACACACACACACACCTATCCGTCCCCCCAATCCCTTCCCTGTCAGCTGCCCGGCTCTCTAATCTCTCTGTAGCACGTGCTCGCGCAGCATTTTTTTTAAAATGACTTTTAAGCACAGCAGAAAAAATTCCAAAGCGCTTGCAAAAACCAACTCACAAGCAAACAAGAAAGCGAGATTGCAGGAGATCACACTATTAAACCTAAAGCCTGATCGCTGTAAACAATGTTTTTAAAATGAGTTTTAAGCACAGCAGAAAAACATCGCACAAATCCGAACTTCATTTAAAAACCAACTCGCAAGCAACCAAAAAAGTAACATTGCAACAAATCACACGATGAAGTCCTCCATGTAAACAATTTTTAATGAGTTTTAAGCACAAGGAAAAAAGCGAACATTTGAAAAAGAGAAATGTAACATCGCACCTAATCGCGCTATGAAAAACTCCATCTGTAAACCTTTCATGAGTTTTAAGCACAAGGAAAAAAGCGAACATTTGAAAAGAGAAAAATAACATTGCAACAAATCGCATTATGAACTAAAAAAATTACTTTTGAAAAATCCGTAATACAAAAACACCAAGAAAACTAACCTTGCATGAAACGAGTTCTGGCATGAAGTGTTTTCCTCCAGGTGTTTTCTCTCTTGTGATTTCTTGGGTTTCTGGTGCTTTTAGCTGTTTAGCTGGTGGGAGTGAAAGCCTCATGCAGCCATTCCAAAAAGAATGTTCTTGTGACCCTCCACATTACTGGCAGTCTGGCTTTGTTTACATTATGCTGCTTGAAAGCACGAGGGTTCTCCGATTGGTAAATGAGTAAACTGGTAAACATTTTTTCCACCTTTTGTAATTTCTTTCTTTACTTCGATTTCAATTTTCTTCAAAACTTTCTTCTGACAACTCTCCACTTGCTTAGAAGCCATAGTTAACTGCAAAAGCACACGAAATACTGTAGAGCACAAAGAGAGTGCACGTCTTATTGAAAACAATGAACAATGGCCGCTCTCTTTCTCTCTCAGGCTGCCTGTGGGGGGAGGGGGATGGTTTTGCTTGCACTACAGCCTACAGATAGGCAGGCAAAACACGTGCAGCAATCTCCTCCTCCCCCTTCCCAGCAGGCACGTGCTAGCTCGCCCTTTCTCTCTCTCTCTCTCTCAACTGAGGACGCAAGGGAAACTGGCATGTTCAGCAAACACTTGAAGCAATCTCCTCCTCCCCCCTCCCTAGCAGGCATGTGCTTGCTCGCCCTTTCTCTCTCTCTTTCAGCTCAGCTTGCAGGCAGGCAAGGGAACCTGGTTTGTTCGTATACCGAGTGTGTGGTTGTGAACTGAGGCAAAAGTTTGGCGATCTTTTGGTCGTGAACCGAGTTGTACGTGAACCGGGACGTTCGTGAACCGAGGTTCCACTGTATTTACATACAATCCTATGGGGGAAATTGCTTCGGTTCATGACCAACTCGGTTTACGACCAGAGTTTTGGAACGAATTATGGCCGTGAACCGAGGTCCCACTGTATAATGCACTACGTGTTAATTTTAAATTCATTAACTTAATGCAGTATCTTTATATTAAAGGTTTAGTGAAGTATTTAATTATAGACTAGAATTAAAAACTAGTCTATCTACACTTTTATAGGTTTACAGGATCATTACTGTCAAATATACAGAGTACAGCGAAATTTTACTTGCATGTGCTAATCAACATTCAACCTGATTATAGTAATCTTAACATGAAATCTGAAAAATCTCAGAACATATCTTACACCAACATTATCTATCACATTGTGGAAAATGTTTCCCCTTTGAAACTTTGAAAGAAATCCAGCCATTCAATAAATACTTCTAACTCACTCCAGCCAATGCAGGCTTATCACCCTTCTCATACATGCAGAAAGCAAACCATAACTGTGGCATGAAATTATATAAAACAAATGTTTTACTTCGCTTCCGCCTTTCTCTGTCATAATCCTCCTCTTCATCAGATTCAGGATCAGGCCTTCTGGAGAAACCACTATTTGCTTCATGTCTTTCCTTTCGTCTCCTAATGAAAGCAATAAGTTATTGTAGCAACAGTAAGAAAATGCACATTATAGTTTACTTATTATAAGCAAGGGCACTTTTTAAAATGAAGTTATAGAAAATTTAATTAAAAAAACATACTTCTCTCTCTCTTCAATCTCCTTTTGTCTCTCAAGCTCACGCTGTCTCTGCCTTTCCTCCCTGTGCCGTTTGACCACTTTCTCAAAGTCATTAGGATACATTGGGTCATATTCATCAGCTAAAGGAATTAAAACGTCTCCTGAAGAGAACCCACTTGGCAATGAGTCCTAAAAAAATAGAAAACAACAAGAAAAAAACAATTTCATAATCGTTTCCCTTAATGCAAATATCATCAAAAAGACATCAGTTGTAAGTTGTAATTAGCTACAAACATACATTAACACAGCAACTTAAAAATAAAATTCTACTATACAGAAACTCATGATATGACTTTCTATACATAAAAGCTATAATTGTAGTAGTAAAATACCACAAGCCACTGAGTGAAAATCTGCAAAATCATTACTTCTGTAGAGGAAAATCTACTGTAGTGGCTTTACATAATACACAACAATTTTACAACAACTGTAGCAAGTTCTATTAAGATTAAGTTATTTAATTTTGAGTCACCATAGCATGGCATCTTGACATACATATAGACACCAACATAAAGAAAGACATTAATCTGTAAGTGTTCAAATTACACTCAGAGATGTCCAGAACATGCAAGTATGTGAAAATAAAGTTGAAACATTGATGTCTTTGCACTACCTTTCCTATATGTTTACTTAATAAGTTGTGAGTAATTCTGAGGGCTTTCAAAGTCATCTATTATCTATTATCTAGGATAATGTAAGTGACATTTATATTATTATATATCTACTTTGGAATTTCACTTTCACCTTATGAAACACATCTCTTGATAAAAAGAGAGTAAGTTAGAAACCATGAATAAAATAAAATGAAAAAATTGCCTGAAACAGCACAATGCTCAAACATGAAATGTTGCATTATGGATCTCATGGTAACGTTTCTTGCTTACTAAGGTCCAACAAGGGTTAACTTACATGATGTTCTTTGAACAAAATGGACATTTGCAACAAAAAGTAACATGCAAGTGAACAACAAACATATAGCAAATATTTAGTGGACTGTTGACATGTGCCATCTTTGCAGTACACAACGAGCACATACAATGATGCATCTTTTTTCCTGGCCAGAAAAAATAAAGATCTGCAGTGCCAGCAGCATGAATTCAACAAGAAAAATAAAACACATGAAAGTTGCCCATTTGTATAGATGTCAACTGTTCTAAGGGTGTATTTATAGATACTCGGGTAACAAGAGGTGCTCAGCTGTTAATTAATCACTAAGTGGATTCCTCTATTTCGGACTCTGAATGGACCCTTACTCGGGGAGGTGGCTATAAGGAGCAGTGGCCAAATGGTCATCAATGCCTTTCATAATACCAATGCTTGGATTCTTTGTGAATACTAGTGGTAAAGGAAGGCTATCACATTGCCAAAAAAGTAATTTTTCAATAAAATGTAAGCTGTCTAGATTTGACACTGTTTGTGTGTCCTGGCACACTTGGGACAGTACCTCAGGACTGACAGACTAGGGTCGTGATCCACACTTTTAAACAGGGTGAAAACAATGCTTTCTGTTACTGAGGGATAACACTCATCAGCTTCACTTGGAAAGGCAATGTAGAAGAACTAAACCAGAGACCTGATCCAATCGATGAACCATAGACAAGGAAGACCAATGTCAATTAAATCTTGTCTGTGGAACATTGCCCCAGCAAGTACAGTATAAATAGAATACAATAAGTACAATAAAGTATAAAACCAGTTTAACACTAGAATTACCAGAGCCTACGAAAAAACTCGTAATTCCGTCCCACCTTAAACTGCTTCTTAAATCCCTTCACACCTCTCCGCCAGCCTTTGTCTCTAAATGTGCTGATAAAGAGAAGCTAGAGCAGCCGGCTATTCCATCCCCCACCAATTTAGAACGTGCACGAACTTCTCTCAGCTCATGCCTTGATTGAGTATCTGGGAGTGAAGTGGAGTTTTAGAGTGAAATAATAGATCGTTGTTTGGAACACACGCATTTCATGTCTGTTCCGTTTCTACAGTAATCTGTGTCAACACATTGTTAAAACAGAAACTTTTTTTATATTCTAGTAGTAGATGACAAAATGTAGGCATAAACTATATAATGTATGAAGCCTGAAGTCCAAATAGCAAAGAAACATTTTCACAAGAATAACACAATTGCACTTTTATTCAAACATATAACTGCAGAAGAAAAAGCCGCCTTAACATGCGACATTGACACCAGTTTACTATAACTGACTCCGTGGTTCAATAGATACAGCCCCGCTTGGAATCAAGGGGTCACGGGTTCGATCCTGCGCCCCTCCCTTTTGAGAAGTAAACTGTTCTTAGTCTTACTGTTTTAGAATAAAAACATACATTTGATTTCAGTCTGTAACAGCCGGTGCAATTTATGATCTTTGTAAAGGTTAGCTTTTTTTTTTTATTCACTTTTCACTCTCTCAGTCGCGTTCAGAATCAATCCATACAACCCCATCTGACACGGCTGTTTTCACTAAAGACGCGCTATAGCTCTGCAGTGTACCACGATGCATACTAACACCCCCCACGCTGGCGAAGCTGCCTTCTTCATATCTCACCGTCACTTGCTTTTCTTTTTATTCAGTTTTATTGAGTGTTCCTGCCAGTCCCCGCATGTTGCTGTATGCTTTTTCTTTTGCACCCAGGACATGCAGAAGAAAGAATGGTAAAGACCAACCGCGCTATATGCAATCATCAGACACTCCCCATCTGCCCGTGTCGTTCAAACACAGGAACATATATTGGTGTAAAAGTATAACAAAAGTGCACTTTTATTCAAGTGCACTTTTTCCATCGCCTTTTCCTGTAAGAAGCAGTGTACACACTTCTCTCTATGCTGTGGTTTCTATTACACACCTGAAAGAAAGAGACAATACATATGAACATATCCAGCATACAGCAACATGCGGGGACTGGCAGGAACACTCAATAAAACTGAATAAAAAGAAAATCAAGTGACGGTGAGATCGAAGAAGACAGCTTCGCCAGCGTCTGTGTGTCAGAACCGGGTGGGGCGTTAGTATGCATCGTGGTACAGCAGAGCTATAGCGTCTGTATTCTGTTTCTTTTGTACTCCAGGGCACGCAGAGGAGAGAATAGTAAAGAGCAGTAAGTTCGGCGCTATATGCAATCATCAGACACTCTCCATCTGCCCGTTGTTTTGTTATACTTTTCAATACTTTTATACTGCTCAAGCGGGCATGCTCAAAAATACACGTGTAATGCCACGAAAAGTGCACGCAGACACTTCATTTCGCAAACAAAACAAGTGCACTTTTATTCAAAACTACCTGTATAACCGAAGAAAAAAGAAAGCAAGATACAGTAGGCGATTGATACGACATCTTGCATGGTGCAATGCTAAGAAGTGAAGATTTTCATTCCGTGCTATATAAAATCATCACATTCAAATATTAACAGTTCCACACACCCAAGGACCGTCCTTCCTACATTTACGACCGTGTACTTGTTGCCGTGTACACACCTCTCTGTGCTATGGTTTCTATTACACTGAATGAGCACCTGACACTGTACTTTCTTCCCTGGGGAAGGTCCGCATCAGAGAATTTCCAGTTCCTGCATAAATTCACACCGATCTGGCGCTGTTCGTTTTCAAATAATATTGCATTAGTGCGATTATATTTTCACATATATTGTCTTTCTTTCAGGTGTGTAATAGAAACCACAGCATAGAGAAGTGTGTACACTGCTTCTTACAGGAAAAGGCGATGGAAAAAGTGCACTTGAATAAAAGTGCACTTTTGTTATACTTTTACACCAATATATGTTCCTGTGTTTGAGCGACACGGGCAGATGGGGAGTGTCTGATGATTGCATATAGCGCCGAAGTTGGTCTTTACCATTCTTTCTTCTGCATGTCCTGGGTGCAAAGAAAAAGCATACAGCAACATGCGGGGACTGGCAGGAAAACTCAATAAAACTGAATAAAAAGAAAAGCAAGTGGCGGGGAGAGAAGAAGAAGGCAGCTTAGCCAGCGTTTGTGTGTCAGAACCGGGGCGTTAGTATGCATCGTGGTACACTGCAGAGCTATAAGCGCGTCTTTAGTGAAAACAGCCGTGTCAGATGGGGTTGTATGGATTGATTCTGAACGCGACTGAGAGAGTGAAAAGTGAATAAAAAAAAAGCTAACCTTTACAAAGATCATAAATTGCACGGCTGTTACAGACTGAAATCAAATGTATGTTTTATTCTAAAACAGTAAGACTAAGAACAGTTTACTTCTCAAAAGGGAGGGGCGCAGGATCGAACCCGTGACCCCTTGATTCCCAAGCGGGGGCTGTATCTATTGAACCACGGAGTCAGTTATAGTAAACTGGTGTCAATGTCGCATGTTAAGGCGGCTTTTTCTTTCTGCAGTTATATGTTTGAATAAAAGTGCAATTGTGTTATTCTTGTGAAAATGTTTCTTTGCTATTTGGACTTCAGGCTTCATACATTATATAGTTTATGCCTACATTTTGTCATCTACTACTAGAATATAAAAAAAGTTTCTGTTTTAACAATGTGTTGACACAGATTACTGTAGAAACGGAACAGACATGAAATGCGTGTGTTCCAAACAACGATCTATTATTTCACTCTAAAACTCCACTTCACTCCCAGATACTCAATCAAGGCATGAGCTGAGAGAAGTTCGTGCACGTTCTAAATTGGTGGGGGATGGAATAGCCGGCTGCTCCTAGCTTCTCTTTATCAGCACATTTAGAGAACAAAGGAAGCTGGCGGAGAGGTGTGAAGGGATTTAAGAAGCAGTTTAAGGTGGGACGGAATTACGAGTTTTTTCGTAGGCTCTGGTAATTCTAGTGTTAAATAATTGAAACAGTAACATGCAGACAGTTGTATATGTACAAGTGCAACACAGCCCTTATAGTCCAGAGGCATTAATAGTCCAAGTCTATACTACAAACATGATAGACCTGAAGTGGTTACAGAGTTCTAAGGTGTGCATATATGATTTTTAAGGTGAGATGAAGAGGGTGAAGGTGGCTCTGCAATCAGATTTTGAGATCCACAGGGTGACAGCCACAGGATAGATGGTATAGGGTAACTATTCCTTAGCCTGCGGGTGCTGGCATGTCTTCTGCTTCCCTACCCACTCTAAACAGCATATTGGGCAACAAGTGCTCTCCACCAAGTGCGATCGAGGGAGAGGTGTTCAACCTCATCCCATGAGACGTTGAGGGCTTTGAGGCTGTTGATGAAGGTACGATGTCAGGTCAATCGCGGTTGTCGTTTTCCTCGTCAGCCTCCAGGTGGAACTCATCAAAATGCCTTCTTGGGAATACAATTTTCTTCCATGTGGATCACGCATTCAACAAGATTTAGGTGGCAGTGTGCAATAATCGTACTAAGGTTTGGCATTGTGCTTCTTCATAGGACCTCCTCATTGGTAATGTGGTCAAAGTATTGAATGCACAGTACTCACTGCAGGCAACGTTGGTGAAACACATTCACCTACCAGGTAATACTGGCTGAAACTTTGGCAGCACAAGTCGCCATTGGAAGGATGATGGATGCATATAGGCAAAGCTTGATGTTAAGCAGAATGGGTGCAGCTGACCAAATATAAGCATTTGTTGAAAAGTTGCCATGGCTTTTCTAAGGCGGCATTTGATGTCCATTTCTGCATCTCCATCTCAGCTGATAGCGTTACCTAAATATGTGAACTTTTCGACTACTTTTCGACTTTGACCATTGACATTAATCTTTGGCACCTCAACATGTACCCACATGTGCATGGTGCTGATCTGCATGCCGACTTTCCTTGCCTCTCACTGTAAGCTTGTTGTTGATGTCTTCAGATGGTGACCATCTTCCGTGAGCAAGGCAACATTGTCTGCAAATTCAATATTAGTAAGCCAGTTCTCTTTGCCCCAGTTGATGCCCACTGCTGGCCCTGTTAGGGCCTTCTTCATGATGAAATTAAGGACCACCAAGAATAGAATGGGTGCAAAATGCACCCTTGTCTTGTGCCAGTCTCAAAGATGAAGAATTTGGTGTGGCCCGTGTGGACACAGCAGCTCTGAGTGGTGGTAGAGGGACTGGAAGGCGGCAATAAACTTCCTTGGGACACGATATAGCCGCAAACTGCTCCACAGGGACTAATGATGGACACTGTTGAATGCCTTCTTAAAGTTGATGAACTTGAATGACAATGGCTGCTTATATTCCACACACTGCTCAATGATGTTTCTCAGTATGAAAATCTGATCACTGCATGACCATCCTTGCCGAAAGCATGCCTGTTCTTCTCAGAGGCGTTGGTCAGCGGCTGTTTTTATTCGGCGCAGGAAAGATTGTACAAAAGATCTTGCCTAGCACAGACAGCAGGGTAATACCCCACCAATTTGTGCATTCGGCTACATTTCCCTTCTTTGGCAACTTCACAATGATGCCTTTCTGCCAGTCCTCAGGGACAGTGTTATCCCGCCAGCATGCATTATACAGATCCACAAGCTTGGCTTCAGTGATTGGGCCCCCGTATTTCAGGAATTCAGCTTTAATTTTGTCCAGGCCAGCCATATGTTTGATTTCTGCATCTTGATGGCTGTTTGAATTTCTTTCGGGGTGTAGTTACCATCTATCTCATCCAGCTCTTCTTGAATTTCTTCTTGGTCAAAGTCGTAGGTGGCAGGCGGGTACGCTTGGATGAGAGTCTCACAGAAGTGTTCAACCCACCAAGCATCTTGGTCCTGCTTGGTGAGGAGCAACTTCCCACTCTCGTCTTTGATTAGGACCAATGAGGTGTTCCAGACCCCTGAGAGGTCTTTGGCAATTCAGTACAACATATGGGTGTTGTTCCATTTGGCTGCTTCTTGGGCTTCCTTGCATTTCTTTTTGAGCCAGTCTTTCTTGTCATGTCTACAGCTAAGTTTCACTGCCTCATCCAAATCATCTTATATACGTGCAGCTGCCTCCATATCATTATGGTTTCGGGTTTGGTCACAAGCCTGTATTTCCTTCTCTCTCTGGTCCATTAAGGTCCACAAGCTTCTTCTATTTATTGGGGTTTCCTTTAATGTTTCCCTTAAGGTAAAAGGTTAACAGACCTCGGCTGGGGTCCCCGATGAGTTCCTCAGTGGCAAATAACAAGGCACCAATGATGTGCTGAGCAGTTTTCACAACACACTACATCCTAAGAGTGTGCAGTTACCATACCAAACTGTTATACAATTGGCTAGCATGCTCTCAATGGTACAGTGATAGATATTCATTAGAATCTGATGAGACCGTTGGATTTTCTTCAGCCTTCTCAAAAAGTTAAAATATTTGTGTTTTTTCTTGACCAGGGTGGAGGTGTTGAGGGACCATGAAAGATCCTTAGAAATGTGAATGCTCAGGAACTTAAAACAGAAGACATCAGTGAACCTCAGTCTCATTTATTAATATGGGGGTTTGGCTGCATTCTTTGAATGTCCTGTAGTCTACAACGAGCTTCCCTGGTCTTCATGATATTCAGGGCCAGGTTAATATTGAAACACCACACTGCTAGGAGCTGGACCTCTTCTCTGTAGGCGGACTCTTCACTATTACTGATGAGGTCAACTATCATGGTGTCATTGGCAAAATTAATGATTGTATTAGATCACTGTGTGGGGACAAGTCATAAGTGAAGTGGCAATATAGTAGGGGGTTCATCAAACAGCCCAGTGGGACACCAGAGTTCAGGGTCAGGGTAAAATAAGTGTGGTTGGCTAACCCTAACAGACTGTGGCCTTCTGGTCAGGAAATCCAGAATACAGTTACAGAGGAAAGTGCTAAAGCCAAGCTAGCTGTGCTTTGTGTCTGGCTAAGAGGGGGTGAAAGTATTAAATGCTGAACTATAGTCGATGAACTGAAGTCTCACATACAGTAGATATCACTGTTGTCCAGGTGGGTCAGAGCTGTGAAAACAGCCATTGAAATAGCATCTTCAGTTGACCTCTTTGGACGAGATGCAAACCATTGGGGACGCAGTGTGGGAAGTAGGCATACTTTGAGATGAATAAGAACCAACTTCTTGAAGCACTTCTTATCAATGGAAGGGAGTGCAACCGGGCAGAAGTCATTAAAACCCACTCCGGTGGATTACTTAGGCACTGGCACAAAGGTCATCTTCCTAAGGCAAGTTAGAACAAGAATCTGGGCAAAGGCCAGATTGATGTCAGTGAAGGCACCATCCAGATCTCTGCACACGCCGAGAGCACTCAGCCAGGGACACCATGAGGGCCAGCAACGTTACGCACTTGCACCCTGCTCACTGCAGCACACACGTCACTGGTGGAGAGTGCAGAAGGCTACTTATTTGTGAATGGCTCCATTTTAATGGGTATTTCATTACTCTCCTTTTCAAAACAAGCACAGAAATTGTTAAGCTCTTCAGGACTGGATGTATAGCTGGTAATGAAGACTTTGTTATTGGGTTTATAGTTCGTAACAGTCTGGATGCCCTGCAACCAGTTAAGAGGGTCAGAGTTATTATGAGAGTATCCTTATTTTGCAATTTGTGATCGTATTTGGCTTTCATGTTTCCCACTCCTTAGGTTAGCTTAGAATGAGCTGTAGACTTTCTTATTACCAAATCTAAAAGGAGCATCACATTTCTTTAATAGTAGGCATACCTTGCTTTTCGTTAACAGCTTCTGATTATGGTAGGTTCTGAGGTGTCTCATAGTCATGACACTATTGACACAAGAGTTAATGTATTCCAGCACTGAAGAAACATGGTGTCCAGGTCTTATTGGGAGACCAGAGTGGCCTGAGTGGCAAATGTTCTTCAATCTGTATATTGAAAACAATCCAGCAATATGGAGTCAACATCCTCAGGCCTCACGTTGGTTTTTCATGTTTAATGATTTGTAAGTACTTATGGAGCAGGAAAGAAGAAATGGTCAAACTGTCCCATGTAAAGGAGGAGAAGAGCTTTGTAAGTCTCAATAATGTTCATGTAAACATGCTCCAAAATACTATGACCTCTAGTGGGGCAGGAGACATTTGTTTATGAAATTTTGTCAGAACAACTTTCAAGTTAACATGAATTATATTTTGGAAAACTTTAATCTATAAAAACTTGTTAAAAATCCTTTCACCTTATCCCATTAATTAAAAATACAACTCTTTTAAACTTTACAAGTTTTCACAAATTGAAAAAAAAAACATATACATATACTGATAGATAGCATAATAGGTTCTTAATCATAAAACAATAAAATTTTACAAATGTGCTTCCAGTCTGCTCAACTGCATTAAAGCCTAGCCACAGAGCAAATTTATAAACAAGTCACAGTTTATACACAGTGAATAAAAGTACTAAAGTGATTGGACAAGACTAGTATCCTCTCAATCACAGTATTCTACTTACCTTTAATCCAGCACCAATATGAGGAGGAGTATCGGAAATTTGCCTGTCATCAGCTGAACTGCCTCGCTTGAGGTCAACCACTGGAGCAAGAACTGTACTCTGCTTTGATCGCTGACTCTACCAGGATAATGCAAAATAATTATTAATGCTTATAAAAATTAAAATGCAAGACTGAAAAACGTACATAGACAGAATATTGAGATTGCCACTCGGAATAAATAAAGTGTTTTTAGCATGACCAAGACCAATCTATATTATTAAATCTGAATGTTTGTATGCATGTTTGTTTGTCCGGTTTTGAAAACTAACTTCCAAATGACTTATAAGTTTGAAATTTGGCACATGGCTGTGTAAAGCTATCACCTTGACGGGAAAAACATGAAATTCATGATAAGTCCCCTAGGAACCCTGAGGGGGAGGCAAGGCACTGAATTAGCCTACTTACAATTGTGTTACAAACCTTGAAATTTGGCACAAGTATAGTATATATGCTTATTTAATTTAATACACAATAAAAAGATCATTTGATATTAATAAGAAGACATCCATGTCTACATCACTGCACACCATGGCTGCTGCCACGAGCCCACACGCGAGGCCAATGGGATTATTGGGCCAGAATACACTCTGTGTGTCGTCACACGACCAGACCGACCGGCATCAAATATACTATCACTAAAATCATTCTCAGCATTTTACAGTGGTGGTGGGATTATAGCTCGATGCTTCCACTGGCCCTGCTACTCCCCAGCCGCACCCAAGCTATATAAAGGCACCTGGTTCATCACGTGGCACATTCAATCTTGTGCTCTGCATATGCTTCGACACTCAAACAGTGAAAGCAAATCACATTATTCACAGTTTAGTGAACGATCAGAAAAACTTTACGATGAAATTCTGGAAAGTGTCTACAAAAATCAGGGAAAAATATTCTTTCTGGATGCACCGGGGTTAAACAGGTTAAATGTTTTAAATTAATTTAATATTGGCTAAAATTTGATTAGATTATAAAATTGCAATATTTATAGCATCCTCTGGCATTGCTACCACTTTATTTGCGGGGGAGGGGGTGCTCATTCAGCTTTTAAGTTGCCATTAAACCTAACTTACAGTGAAGTTACTGTGTGCAATGTCAACAAAGGAACTTCTCTAGCTCAACTTTTAAAAGACTGTGTGGTTATTATTTGGGATGAGTGCACTGTCTCCATAAAGGAGGAATAGAAGCTCTGAACAGAATGGGTGGATTGACTGTTCAGTTTTCAGGCGTTTTTCAACAAACTCTTCCGAGTTATTCAAAGATGTACAGTGGTCAATGAGGTGAGGGCATCCATATAGTCATCCAAATTCACAAATGAACTCTTACGATCAATATGAGAGTTCAGTTGAAGGGAGACTGCTTACATTGTACATTTTCACAATTGTTTTTGAAAATGGATAACTGAGCAAATACTGTAGAAGAGACTTCTAATGGAGATATTAAAATTTTGAACAACCCTGCAAACTTGGACAGCTGGCCAAGAAACTTACCTGGATATTATAAATTTACATAAAAAACTGATTCGTGGTTATGTAAAAGAGCCATACTATCGCCTAAAAACGATACTGCTAAGGAAATAAATAATTATCTGCTTGACAAACTACACTGTGATAAAAAAAAAAAAAATTTCTATCAATTCTGTTTGAGATAATGAAGAAGCAGTTCATTATCCTATACAGGTTGACATTCAAAAATCCGGCCATCGATAATCCGGTTCCTTTAGATTTCCGGCATGGAAGCGCATTTTCAAATTTACCGCGTTGGCACACCACTGTTTTCTGGAGGCACCGTTTATGTTTTGATGGCGCTGTAGTCGATTATCAGTTGTTGGGTCTTGCTTGCACCTGCTAGCAGGCATCCCTGCTAATTCCTTCTCATTTTATCATTTATTTGCTGCTGTATAGCCCCATTATGGATTCAGCAAAGAAAAGAGGTGGCGTAAAACGTAAACATCATGCATTGTCGATCGCAGAGAAAGTCCTAAAAAAAACTTGATAGCAGCGTGTCTGTACGAATCATTTGCTTTTCATTTAGTGTTTAATTTTCTTTCTTTAAAGGACTGTGCAGGTAGGCATTTTCTGTTAAATATATACAGCATACAGTAGATAGATAGATAGATAGATAGATAGATAGATAGATAGATAGATAGATAGATAGATAGATAGATAGATACTTATAACCATCCAAAATCCGTCATTTTCAAAAATCCGGCACTCCTCAGGTCCGGAGGTTGCCAGATTTTTGAATGTCAACCTGTATAATTTTTTAATTTCCTTAATCCTTTCGGAATGGCTCCTAACAAACTGTTCCTTAAAGCTGGTACACCACAATGTTGTTAATAAATATAAATGCTCTGAAACTATGTAACAGAACTCGTTTGAAAGTGACTACATTGCAATCCAACTTTATCGAAACCTCAATTATAATTGAGTGTGCAAAGGTGAAAAAGTATTTATTCCTCAGATTCCAATTTTCGTACATCCAGTTTTATGTGGCATGTTCAAGAGTCAATCAGGGGGACAATTTATACATTTTGGCTCCAACAGGACAAACTAAAAGAAAAATGGTATATAAAGAACCTTTAGTTTAAATATTTTGAGAAATTTAATAACATAACAGTAATTTATCATTAAAACTCTATTTCCATGTGCAGTGAAGTGCACTTGTCCTGCTAGTTATAATCATATTCTTCTGTGTTATTAGAAATTTCCTGGGGCAACACCAAAATATTTTGATAGTAGGAGCTATTTACTTATGCACAGCTTGCTGCAATGAGACACTGCTCCAAAAAAACTAACATAAGTACACGCTAACGAAAATCATCCTGAATTTACTGTTTTCAAATACCTGGCACATGGGGTCACTTTAAGTACACTTCAAACATGATACAATTAATACAATAAAACTTTACTATTAAATATATGCACATATAGTGTGTCAGACTAAATAGAAGTAAACAATGTATATGACAGAAAATCTCAGCATACTGTGCATGCATTTCAATATACACTTTACGTATATGCTTTAGTTTAACAATGTAAGAAACAAAAATCTTAGAAAAACCTCATTTAAATATATTACAGAAGCATTTTAGCATACAGAGCATATACTGTTTAGTATGAAAAATTACTGAAGTCTAGTCACACTCAGTCTTGGGCTATGTCTGTTGGGGTGTCTTCTTCGGTAGCGATGCTTTTTTCAAGTTTTTTTTGACATTTTTTTTTTTTAATCTCACTCTCACTCCTGGCATGCTGGCAGGTACTGCAACCCAAACACTAGCATATGTGCTGCTGCCAGCTCCGTGTTGTGTGCGTCATCCTAACCTGACATGGCTGTAACTCTGTTCCAGCCACATGACTGGTTTGACGCAGTGCTATTCTCATTATCATTGGTTTTTCATGTTGTCAAAACATGATGGAATTATATCGACTTTATGTCAACCATGTCTTATGTTTCTATTGAGGAAAAGTTAGCTTGCTTTAAATATATTTGTTTTATTACACAACCTTAGAAATCGCTGAATTAATTTTTACAAGGGGAGAAATCAATGCATTAAGAAATATTTATATAAAGGCAGAATAGCAGAAGCAATTAATTATTTGAAAGGCCAACTGATAGCAACTGTATCTACCAAACATTTTATAAACTATTGTAAAACAACAGAAAGAATAACTTGTGACATTTAAAAAGTGCCTGAAAAACATGCTTTTTTAAACTGTGGCTTCGGAAACACTCCACCTCCACCAACACTTTCATCCCCCACATGTACATATATAAATTCAGTGGAAATTCAGACAAACTTCCTTTCAAAAGTTTACCTTTGCCTGCGTGAGGGCTGCTTTTTTCACCTGTAGCTGACTCTGAAGAAGTTTAAAGTTCTTGGACCAGCCTTCTGCTTTTACATCACTGGTCTCAACCCCCAGGTCATCATAAAGGGACATTTCTGTTGTAGTCCACTGTAATGTCTACAAAGAAACAATACTAGAATTAATGCAATTTTCTAATATTTTAACAATGAATGTAGACCAGTAACACATTATATTCTTTATGTACATAAACCTAAAAATGGGGGAGGGTTTCTAAGACAGAATTCTGCAGGTCAAGAAGTTGGGCTTGACGTTCAGATGCTGTTGCTTTTAGTGGAAGTTACCATGTAAGAGTTTGCTTGGAAGAAAATTGTTTTTTTCCAGATCAATATCACTCTAAGTAGAACATTACATGAGTAAAAACTGAAATTAAGATACTACCATAACCATAGAAATGGGAAAAGACAGCAATATTATTGCCTTGGTGTTATATGACTCCATATATTCTATAACATAACTATAAGGCACAGCTATAATTAATGTTTAGTGAAGGTTAGGATACACCACAATTATAGATATAGTACAATACAATAGTTGTACTATACACAGCACCACTCAGGCACCTAAACCAAGGTTGGTTCCTGCTAAGTCAGGTTTTGGTGTCTGCAACCCTGAGTTTAATTAAATGGGGTTGATAATAGATTGATGCACGGATTCATGGTACAGTTGACAAAGAAAATGTAGTTCACCGCATGTGCTCATTACTAGTAGAGTAAAAATGACACCTACCTAATTAACCGGCAGGTCTGTATTTACATTCCTACTTCCATCATTGTCTATTGTAATTAATCAAGGATGATAATTTGCCAAAAATTCAACGGAGTCATTTAAAGAATATTAAATCAAATTATTACAAGGAACCCATGGTAAACTTATCCTTGTAAACAATGTGGTATTGCTTTTTTCTATTAATTAGCCTTTTTATAATTACTCGAAGTTTAAATATTATCAAAGATTAGTGAACACTCCAGTTTTAACATTAGCCTTCAACTATACCTTATAGAAGATCAGAACTATTTTTTTTTTTAAATACAAAGAAAGATGTGAAGATGTTAGAAAAATATTGGTAATGTTTTATGGTGTCCTTTTGCACTTTCATTGTATCTAAATTATCTTAATATTGTACACATTAGCAGTACACTTATTGGATTTTAGTTGACCTCCATCACTGAATTGTATTATAAGCAGGTTAGAAAGAAGGCCAAGTCAGTCCTGTCAGACAGTAGCCATTCTCTTTTTTCTAAACTTCAGCTGTTACCATCAGGCTGCAGATCTAGTTTCCTGAGGGTAAACAGCAACATATTTAAGAACTCTTTTCTTCCTAGACCTATAAGTATTTTAAATTTCGTTACTTGTAATGATTCAGATAAATTCTGAATTATTGTTTTGTGTAATCATTCTTATTTGTACTTATGTTTGCATACTTATAACACTAGTTGGCAGTTATGTGTTTGCTTATTCTCTTATATCTGTGTAACAGTGTCTTATGTTTTGTAAATTCCTACTGCAAACAACTTTCCCTGTGAAATAATAAGGTCTACCAACGTTAAAATTTAACAACCAACAGTCAAGTGTATATCACATGTGATAAAAGTTATACTGCTGAAAGTGACACTTAAGTTTTACTTGAAACCATCCCATGACCACATAGTCCTTACAATCCTCAAAAATGTGTTTGGTTAGAAAATATGGATGTTGATAACCTATCATAAAAATGTTTATTTTTCACATGACCTTTAATTAGACACAAAATAATCACCACTCAAATGGAACATTTTTGTTTTGGTTAATCATTAAACGTTTTATTGACATTTATATTTTTATATATATATATATATATATATATATATATATAAAAACGGTTAACGCTTATAATAAAAGGCTGAAACAAACAACTGATGAGTGTACTTTGCTGGACACGTGTCTGAAGGACAATAAGTATAGGGTTAGCTGATAATTTTCGTTTTTATTTTTAATAAACTTTATTGTTCAGTAACAATAACTACAAAAAAAGCATAAAACCTTACAATCAAAGGAACTCAAAAAGATAATTTGAGAAAACACAATTACCAAAGCTTAATTTTAAAATTGCAAGAAAAAAAAAACACTCGTTCCCGACTGTACAAACTGTCTCATTTATACACAATTGGTTAATAAATGTTTGTAGGCTAAATGTCATTTTAAAAAATTGAAATTTTCAGAATTTGTCAAGGGAAAACGAAAGCTGACAGAAGGGTGGCGCAGTAGTGATCAGTGCTACTTCACATTCACTGGGTTTAATTACCAGTCACTGCGCTCAACCATGAAAGTTTTTCTCAGACTGCGCTCATTTCTGAACGCTTCCACAACTCATTGGTAAGGCTTGCAGATGACTATTAAGTCTGTAGGTCACGAGTCTGTGTGTGTTGTGATGTAGCGGCATTTCCTTCTGTACCTGATAACCATAAACCTGAATAAAGTGGCATGTGTGAAAAGATGTCTAAACAACTATACAAAATACAGTAGCAGGAATCAGAATTTAAACTAACTCATATCACACTGAATATGTACCTTGAACGAAACTAAATGCCCCAAAACCAAAAAATGGTTAAATATTTAAAAAAAAAAACCCTGCATTTAATAATAAAATTCTCCTCTAATTACCAGCAAATACAATTTCCTTAATCAATCTAACAGCACAGTGATCGGTCCACTTGTGAATGAAACCGGGGAACCTTCAAATGCCGCCTGCTGTAATCGGCACTAGCAGGAGGGAGCGATTACAGTGTAATGCAAAGGAAGGAGTAAGCTACACGTCCAAGATACTCCTGTCAACATATTCGAACTAAACTCGCGACACGAGCTACAGTGCAAGTATAAATAAACAGTCGCCAAAACACAGCTGCAGTGTGTATTACGTGCGCGCCGAAAGACACATCAATTCCACTTCTTATTCGCTTCTGAGAAGTTCAAAAGCCAGCAACTCCATCTCCGATAACAAAGCAGGACACGTGAAAGAGTAACGATTAAAGCCTTTCCAAGCAGAATTTGCAATTTTAAACCTCTCTACGTAAGTAAAAGAGAATATCGGTAACTCGGTCAGCAAAGCAGGAGGCTGACACCGGCCCCGGCTTTCCATGCACCTAGAAAATATAGAGGGGTGACTTCTATCCGCCGCTTAGTGGGTTTCTTGTAAGCAACGCAAAGCTCCCCTACCTGAGTTAACTGGAAAAATAAAACACAACAACGGAATAAGTGGTCATTCAGTTAATTAGTATCTCCTTCTGCAGCAGGTTGGTTAGTGTCGTTTATGCACGTTTCATCAACGAAGAACAAACGGAATTCACGTTCAAGAAGAACATTTAGCCCGCTAACCACATTTAACAACGCATGTTGCCATCGTGCGGTGGGAGGGAAATGATGCAGCGTATTTAAGTAAGACGTCTACATCTACAGCATTTTCCCGCAGTTGTATCCGGCTGCAGGTTGAAGACTCGGCCGCCCACGGTCCGTAGAAAGAGAAGGAGAAAAGCAGCTGTACAGTTTTTCCAATTCGAAAAGGAAAAGGAGTTGAAAACGTTTTCCGCCACGGAACAATGGCACAACAGAACTAGGTATGGACTCACAGAATAAAAAGCTCAGTATATTTACAGAAACTTTAGATCCATTAAAAAAACTAATGAGATGTACGATTATATATTGTATAGCGAATCCAAGCGTTCTCTGTTTATCGTCATTACTGACATATCCTATTTTTAAGCATATCGTTTTAATTATTTTTTACCTCTTGTATTATTTCATTTATATTAACGTTTTCACTTATTTACGAGATGTTATGTAGAGAATCTGCACTGTTAGTGTACAGTATGAAAGGTATTTATGTTTATCGTCGTCATTAACGTTTGCTAAATATCTTATTTAACTTGATTTTTCTGTAGTTAACTTAGCCATTTATAAAGCACGTTAGGGCTTTAACCCAATTAGTATTACATATTTTTGTCTTGATTTCCACAGTCACATTTCTCCATAAAGGCACAGAATATAAAACCAACTTTTATTACATTGATTAAATATCAAAATGAATCCAAGTGCCCTCTTGCAAAGCAAAAAGACCACAGCATCCAGCTACCTGCCCTCTGAGACATGAAGGTCACATTGTCAAGTATGCAGGTAATTATGCCAGTAGTGTGTGCTTGCAAACAATGCTGACGTTTAGATTTCTGAACTGTTTTTTTAAATACAGTTTAAAAAGCTGAGCTAATCTTGCATTAACCGTTTGGCAGGTTTTGCTATTTACAGATGTAACAACACAGGATGTGTAACAAATGACCATTTCCATTGCTGTTTTTGTTTAAAAGTCATTGTCAACAGTTTACTGTATGTCAGTATTTAATATTTGTCTTTGATTCATTTTTTTACCCCTTGTATTAGGGCCTTCCAAGTCAGATGAATAACCATGACTGTGGAATTGTCATGTTGATGGTATGACCATTTCATATTGTAACTATATTTTTGTGTATGTCTGTATTTAATGTTGTGTCCAGGTTTCCTAATGACCATTTGGTGGTGTCTCTGTATTTCATCCTCGAGGACCCTTCAGTTTAAATGAGGTGTGTCTCAGCTTTAGTACTCTCTTCTTTCATTGTAGTATTTGTTGAGGGAGGATTATATCTGGTTGTTGGTTTCCCATTTTTGTCCCCTTTTTCAATCTGTGTTGGGTATTTGGGTTATGTTTATTTTATTTTATTATATTTGTATTTTTTAATTTTAGCATACTGTCCCTAGTGGTTTTGATGTTCCACAAACGCCTACCTTTTAAAATCCAGATATTTTAAATGTATGTTTAGAATGGTTTGTATAAATATTTTTGTAACATTAAACTCCTTGTAACAACATGACTCTGCTCAATCCTCTTAAGAATGACATGCTGGCTTTGAGGAAGAGTGTGTGTGTGTGTGTGTGTGTGTGTGTGTGTGTGTGTGTGTGTGTGTATCTATACTAATAAAAGGCAAAACCCTCGCTGACTCACTCATCACTAATTCTCCAACTTCCCATGTAGGTAAAAGACTGAAATTTGGGAGGCTCATTCCTTACTGCTTACTTACAAAAGTTAAGCAGGTTTCATTTCAAAATTCTATGCGTAATGGTCAAAATGGCCCCATCTTCACGAAATTTGGTAGCCGGCTTCCCTGCGCTAACCGAAACCGATGTACATACTTATTTCGGTGGTATGACGCCACTGTCGGCCGCCATATTGAACTTTCCAACGAAAACGAAGTGTCATGCATGGTTGAGGGAGAGAGCTATCCTGACACCAAGAAATGATATGACTACGACTATAAACCACATTTTACTTCAAGAACTACCTTCCCAACCGAAAACATATCAGTCTGTGGATTCAGTTGTAGTAGTGGAAGACGCAGTGCACTATCCGGCAGAGTTTCTCCACACTCTGAATCCTCCAGGCACTCCTGAGCATAATCTAATTTTGATGGTTGGGGCACCAATAATGTTACTAAAACTTACAGCCACTGGAACTTTGTAACGGCACGAGACTTCAGGTCACGTGTCTCCAAAAGAACCTAACTGAGGCAACTATTTTTACTGGCAGTGGCTCAGGGAAGAGAGTTTTTATTCCTCGCATCCCCGTTATACCCACTGATCTCCCATTTCAATTCAAACACCTCCAATTTCCAGTAAGGGTCTGCTTCGCAATGACAATTAATAAGTCTCAGGGACAGACCATACAAAAGTTTGGCATTGATTTGAGGCAAGATTACTTTTCACATGGCCAACTGTACATTGCAGTGAAGCGCAGGTATTTTGCTAGTGTGTTATATACAGTGGGTACGGAAAGTATTCAGACCTTTTTCAATTTTTCACTCTTTGTTATATTGCAGCCATTTGCTAAAATCATTTAAATTAATTTTTTTTCCTAATTAATGTACACACAGCACCCCATATTGACAGACAAAAAAAATACTTTTTGAAATTGTTGTAGATTTATTAAAAAAGAAAAACTGAAATATCACATGGTCCTAAGTATTCAGACCCTTTCCTCAGTATTTAGTAGAAGCACCCTTTTGAGCTAATACAGCCATGAGTCTTCTTGGGAAAGATGCAACAAGTTTTTCACACCTGGATTTGGGGATCCTCTGCCATTCCTCCTTGCAGATCCTCTCCAGTTTTGTCAGGTTGGATGGGAAATGTTGGTGGACAGCCATTTTTAGGTCTCTCCAGAAATGCTCAATTGGGTTTAAGTCGGGGCTTTGGCTGGGCCATTCAAGAACAGTCACAGAGTTGTTGTGAACCCACTCATTCGTTATTTTAGCTCGGCCCAGTGTGAGGTCCTTAGCACTCTGGAGAAGGTTTTTGTCCATGATATCCCTGTACTTGGCCGCATTCATCTTTCCCTCGATTGCAACCAGTCGTCCTGTCCCTGCAGCTGAAAAACACCCCCACAGCATGATGCTGCCACCGCCATGCTTCACTGTGGGGACTGTATTGGACAAGTGATGAGCAGTGCATATATATATATATATATATATATATATATATATATATATATATATATATATATATAGTGCATCCGGAAAGTATTCACAGTGCATCACTTTTTCCACATTTTGTTATGTTACAGCCTTATTCCAAAATGGATTAAATTCATTTTTTTCCTTAGAATTCTACACACAATACCCCATAATGACAATGTGAAAAACGTTTACTTGAGGTTTTTGCAAATTTATTAAAATAAAAACTGAGAAATCACATGTACATAAGTATTCACAGCCTTTGCTCAATACTTTGTCGATGCACCTTTGGCAGCAATTACAGCCTCAAGTCTTTTTGAATATAATGCCACAAGTTTGGCACACTTATCCTTGGCCAGTTTCGCCCATTCCTTTTTGCAGCACCTCTCAAGCTCCATCAGGTTGGATGGGAAGCGTCAGTGCACAGCCATTTTAAGATCTCTCCAGAGATGTTCAATCAGATTCAAGTCGGGGCTTTGGCTGGGCCACTCAAGGACATTCACAGAGTTGTCCTGAAGCCACTCCTTTGATATCTTGGCTGTGTGCTTAGGGTCGTTGTCCTGCTGAAAGATGAACCGTCACCCCAGTCTGAGGTCAAGAACGCTCTGGAGCAGGTTTTCATCCAGGATGTCTCTGTACATTGCTGCAGTCATCTTTCCCTTTATCCTGACTAGTCTCCCAGTTCCTGCCGCTGAAAAACATCTCCACAGCATGATGCTGCCACCACCATGCCTCACTGTAGGGATGCTATTGGCCTGGTGATGAGCGGAGCCTGGTTTCCTCCAAACGTGACACCTGGCATTCACACAAAAGAATTCAATCTTTGTCTCATCAGACCAGAGAATTTTGTTTCTCATGGTCTGAGGTCCTTCAGGTGCCTTTTGGCAAACTCCAGGCGGGCTGCCATGTGCCTTTTGCTAAGGAGTGGCTTCCGTCTGGCCACTCTACCATACAGGCCTGATTGGTGGATTGCTGCAGAGATGGTTGTCCTTCTGGAAGGTTCTCCTCTATCCACAGAGGACCTCTGGAGCTCTGACAGAGTGACCATTCGGTTCTTGGTCACCTACCTGACTAAGGCCCTTCTCCCCCAATTGCTCAGTTTAGATAGCCGGCCAGCTCTAGGAAGAGTCCTGGTGGTTTCGAACTTCTTTCACTTACGGATAATGGAGGCCACTGTGCTCATTGAGATCTACAAAGCAGCAGAAATTTTTCTGTAACCTTCCCCAGATTTGTGCCTCAAGACAATCCTGTGTCGGAGGTGTATAGACAATTCCTTTGACTTCATGCTTGGTTTGTGCTCTGACATGAACTGTCAACTATGGGACCTTATATAGACAGGTGTGTGCCTTTCCAAATCATGTCCAATCAACTGAATTTATCACAGGTGGACTCCAATTAAGCTGCAGAAACATCTCAAGGATGATCAGGGGAAACGGGATGCACCTGAGCTCAATTTTGAAGGCTGTGAATACTTATGTACATGTGCTTTCTCGGTTTTTTTTATTTTTAATAAATTTGCAAAAACCTCAAGTAAACTTTTTTCACGTTGTCATTATGTGGTGTTGTGTGTAGAATTCTGAGGAAAAAAATGAATTTAATCCATTTTGGAATAAGGCTGTAACATAACAAAATGTGGAAAAAGTGATGTGCTGTGAATACTTTCTGGATGCACTGTATGTGTATATATATATATATATATATGTATGTGTATATATATATATATATATATATATATATATGTATATATATATATATATATATATATACATATATATATATATATATACATACATATATATATACATATATATATATATATATATACATATATACATACATATATATATATACATACATATATATATATACATACATATATATATATATATACATACATATATATATATATATATATATATATATATATATATATATATATATATATATATATATATATATATATATATATATATATATATATATACATATATATATATATATATATATATATATATATATATATATATATATATATATATATATATATATATATATATATATATATATATATATATATATATATATATATATATATATATATATATATATATATACATATATATATATATATACACATATATATATATATATATATATATATATATATATATATATATATATATATATATATATACATATATATATATATATATATATACATACATATATATATATATACATACATATATATATACAGTGGTGTGAAAAACTATTTGCCCCCTTCCTGATTTCTTATTCTTTTGCATGATTGTCACACAAAATGTTTCTGATCATCAAATACATTTAACCATTAGTCAAATATAACACAAGTAAACACAAAATGCAGTTTTTAAATGATGGTTTTTATTATTTAGGGAGAAAAAAAAATCCAAACCTACATGGCCCTGTGTGAAAAAGTAATTGCCCCCTTGTTAAAAAATAACCTAACTGTGGTGTATCACACCTGAGTTCAATTTCCGTAGCCACCCCTAGGCCTGATTACTGCCACACCTGTTTCAATCAAGAAATCACTTAAATAGGACCTGCCTGACACAGAGAAGTAGACCAAAAGCACCCCAAAAGCTAGACATCATGCCAAGATCCAAAGAAATTCAGGAACAAATGAGAACAGAAGTAATTGAGATCTATCAGTCTGGTAAAGGTTATAAAGTCATTTCTAAAGCTTTGGGACTCCAGCGACCCACAGTGAGAGCCATTATCCACAAATGGCAAAAACATGGAACAGTGGTGAACCTTCCCAGGAGTGGCCGGCCGACCAAAATTACCCCAAGAGCGCAGAGACGACTCATCCGAGAGGTCACAAAGACCCCAGGACAACGTCTAAAGAACTGCAGGCCTCACTTGCCTCAATTAAGGTCAGTGTTCATGACTCCACCATAAGAAAGAGACTGGGCAAAAACGGCCTGCATGGCAGATTTCCAAGACGCAAACCACTGTTAAGCAAAAAGAACATTAGGGCTCGTCTCAATTTTGCTAAGAAACATCTCAATGATTGCCAAGACTTTTGGGAAAATACCTTGTGGACTGATGAGACAAAAGTTGAACTTTTTGGAAGGCAAATGTCCCGTTACATCTGGCGTAAAAGGAACACAGCATTTTAGAAAAAGAACATCATACCAACAGTAATATATGGTGGTGGTACTGTGATGGTCTGGGGTTGTTTTGCTGCTTCAGGACCTGGAAGGCTTGCTGTGATAGATGGAACCATGAATTCTACTGTCTACCAAAAATCCTGAAGGAGAATGTCTGGCCATCTGTTCGTCAACTCAAGCTGAAGCAATCTTGGGTGCTGCAACAGGATAATGACCCAAAACACACCAGCAAATCCACCGCTGAATGGCTGAAGAAAAACAAAATGAAGACTTTGGAGTGGCCTAGTCAAAGTCCTGACCTGAATCCAACTGAGATGCTATGGCATGACCTTAAAAAGGCGGTTCATGCTAGAAAACCCTCAAATAAAGCTGAATTACAACAATTCTGCAAAGATGAGTGGGCCAAAATTCCTCCAGAGCTGTAAAAGACTCATTGCAAGTTATCGCAAACGCTTGATTGCAGTTATTGCTGCTAAGGGTGGCCCAACCAATTATTAGGTTCAGGGGGCAATTACTTTTCACACAGGGCCATGTAGGTTTGGATTTTTTCTCCCTAAATAATAAAACCATCATTTAAAAACTGCATTTTGTGTTTACTTGTGTTATATTTGACTAATGGTTAAATGTGTTTGATGATCAGAAACATTTTGTGTGACAAACATGCAAAAGAATAAGAAATCAGGAAGGGGGCAAATAGTTTTTCACACCACTGTATATACATACATACATATATACATATATATATATACATACATATATACATATATATATATATATATACACATATATATATACATATATATACATATATATATACACATATATATATATATATACATATATATATATATACATATATATATACATATATATATATATACATATATATATACATATATATATACATATACTGTATATATATACATATATATATGTATATGTATATATATATATGTATATATATATATATCTCCATTTTCCAACCCGTCGAATCCGAACACAGGGTCACAGGGGTCTGCTGGAGCCAGTCCCAGCCAACACAGGGCGAAGGCAGGAACCAATCCCGAGCAGGTCGCCAACCCACTTCAGTATATATATATATATATATATATATATATATATATTGCTTATTCTTTAGGTTACTTATTTTTTTTTTTACATTTCCTTAGGTAAATATTTTTTCTGTTTTCAGGTTTAGACTTTATTGAGCCATTAGAAGATGAGTAAAGACTTGTACTACATCTGAAGTGGAAAAAATGTCTTGCTATTCTGTTCCATAGCGCTGTGTTCATGCAGGTTTCAGATCTTTACTTTTAGAAGAAATGTCAGCCTCCCTTTTCCAGCATCCAGCACAGGGCACCGATGAGCAGGTACAGACACATCATTTTATAAACTTCCATAAGAAAGATTAATTACATTTTATTGATGGTGGCTTACAATGCCTATGGTATAGTGAATAAAATGTATAAAAAGACTTGTAATGCTTGCCTCAGATGCCTACTGTTAATCGTAAACCAGTCAAACGAGTCAAAGCCCAAAAGACTAATAGCCTATTTTACATCTTCTGACAAACTGTAGTACTAGTACAACTCTTAACGGCCTTAAAACATTTGAAATGCATTGTGTGCTGTGTTAATAATAGTGTATTGTAAGAAACATTGAAGACTTGTAGAATCAGCGATCGAAAGCAGTAATGTTAATAATGTATAACAAATTCAGAATATACTGCACATTATTTTTTACTTTCCTTTTTCTTACATTCCTTGTAAATGTGGAGAAAAAGGCTATAAGCTTTATAAAGAGCATTTAAAGAATTTTTTTTTCTTTTTTAATTTAAACATATTACAGCAACACGGAGAATCCTTCAGCATTTTACTGAGGCTGAGAAGATTTCTGTGTTCGGGGGGCGAGACTCACTCCCTTCATTACTGTCAATGGACAAAGATGACATTGAGGAGGCTATTCAGAAATCTGATGTGCTATCTGAATATCTAGAAGAAGCGGAGAGGGAATATGTCCTTAGACCCTTTATCATCCTTTTTTCACATATAGAAGACTTGCATCTGTTGTTATATAACATCAGAGGAAAAAGGAAAATGACGTGTTTTGTGAGAAAATGTAACAAACATACTGTATATGTCCCCCATTGTTCAGTCACAACCTACAATTCTTGTTCTATATTTTATATATTCTTTAACTTTTCTATTCCAATACAAGGCAAAGCCCTCAATGACTGACTGACTGACTCACTCACTCACTCATCACTAATTCTCCAACTTCCCGTGTAGGTAGAAGGCTGAAATTTAGCAGGCTCATTCCTTACAGCTTACTTACAAAAGTTAAGCAGGTTTAATTTCGAAATTCTAAGCGTAACGGTCATAACTGAATCCTACTTGCATACATATATACGTCCATAGCCTGCAGCTCGGTCGCCGTGTGAGGCGGTGTTGCGTCCCCCATCACCACGCCTCCCATGTAGTTGGCTGCCTGCCTATGTTGCGTCCCCCAACCCCACGCCTCCCACGTAATTGACTGTCTTCCCATATAAGGGCATCCGTCGCTCCGATCTCTTCATTCCCTTCTTTGCTTCGCCACGGTAGTCACATCTCCCTGCTGATAACTGCAGCCTTTTTATTTAATCCACGGCTTCTCCGCTGTTTTATTGTTCATTTATTACGATTATAGTTATTGTGTACGTATTTTAGACTTAGTTTACTGTTCAGGTACCCATTTCCTTTATCGTTCCAACCGTACCCCCATTAACATGTCTATCGAGGTGATCACCATCGATCAAAGAACTGCTACTTACCGAGTGGTTTCCATGCCCGGAGATGCCGCCTGCCTTTTACATTCTCTTTGTTACATATTGCACAGCCATATCAGGCTCAATCTTGATATCCGGAGGAATATTGTGTCTTATGTATTGAATGACTGGGACAGGTTCAAGGTTTGGACTGATGACGGTACAAGAGATAATTATACTACATAGCGGCACTATAAGAGTGAAATGCTTAAGACCTTCACATATGCTTCTGCATGTGAGTTGATGGCTGCCGCTGAATTGTTCGGTTGTCGCTTTCAAGTGTACTGAAATGGCCAAATATTTTACACCTTTGGACAACCGCCAGTGCCTCTTAAACATCTTAGATTCACAGGTGACGATTTGAGTAGTGGACACTTTGATGTTTATGAATGTTTCAACTCTCAAAAGCTGGATGCGAAGTTATCGATGAAGCCGGTTGTATGCTTACAATGCTTGACAGATGCTGAATGTCACTTCAACACAAGTCCTGCAAATACTAACGTAATTGAAACAAACCATGAAAGTCAAACCGATTATGACAGCAGCAATCCAAGCTGTGAGAAAACAGTAAAAAGGAGGCGTGTCAGACGTCATGGTATATTTTGTGATGCAGTTAGACGAAAACAACTTCGTAATGCTGCCACCAAATACTCACAGAAAAATCCACAAGTTAATAGACACACTGTCGCTAAATACTCGCAGGAAAGTCCACAAGTTCATAGAGACGCTGTCGCTAAATACTCACAGGAAAGTCCACAAGTTCATAGAGATGCTGTCCCTAAATACTCGCAGAAAAATCCACAAGTTAATAGACATGCTGTTGCTATATACTCGCAGGCAAATTCACAAGTTAATACCGGGAATGCCTGTTAAACATTAACAGCGATTAGGGTAGTGAACACTTTGATGAATGAAACCTGTTATCTTTACAACGGTTGACAAACACGGAATGTAACTTGAACACAACATGTCCTCCAAATATGAACCTGATTGAAATGACTGAAAGAAATAAGGATAATCAAATCCTTGATGACAGCAACACTCATAACAGTGACAAAACAATTACATTGACAATCATGTTGCGTTATTTTTAAAATGTTACCCTTTCTTTTTCATAACTTCTTTAACACACTACTTCACCACTGCAAAGCGTGGGTATTTTGCTAGTTTGTAATAAATGTTGCAAACCAACTTCATCTTTGTCTCAGATTTGCACTTCTTAATGTTCTGTATTAAAATATTTTATAAGATAAGGCAAGGCAATTTTTATTTTTAAAGTACATTTACAACAGCAGCCAGAACTAAACCAAAGTGCTGTACAAGAAAGGGTAAAAGAAACAGTTCAAATATACCGTTTGTACACAGCACAAAACTGCAAGCATAACCAACCATTACATAAAAGATTAACTTAAAATACACATACATACATATTTATAATCCTGAATGTACGTACATGAGCCAACATATACAAACAATGTCAACCTCTTTCAGGGTCAAATGGCAGCAAGAAGAAATAAGACTTTAATGATGACTTAAAAATGGCCTGTGCTGGAGCAGACCTAAGGTGAGCCATTCCAGAGAAAAGGAGCAGCCACCACAAACACCCGATTCCTCCTTTGCTTCAGCCTCGATCTCGGCACAACCAAGAGCATCTGGCTAGTAGATCACAGGGCTCTTGTTGACACATACAAGTGAAGAGGTTCCGAGAGGCAAGATGGGGCTGATCCATTCAAACATTTGAAAACAAGAAATATAATTTTAAAATCAATTCTGAAACGGACCAGAATCCAATGAAGCAAGGTCAGTATTGGTGAAATATGGCCACACTTACGAGAGCCATTCAATAAGCGAACAGCAAAGCTGTGGAATAGTTGTAGATGTCGTAACAGGGCCTGATCAACACCTACAAACAAAAAATTGCAATAGTCCAAATGAGATGTTATAAAAGCTTGGATGGCCTTTTCAAGATCACTGAAAGAAAGAAAAGCCTTTACCTTAAAGTCTCAGCTGGAAAAAGCTTCATTTAACTTTACAATTTATCTGTTTGTCAGACTTTGAATCAGCTTTCAAAAATCACGCCTGGTCTCCTAACTGAAGCTTTATGATGCATATATAGCAAGGGGTTCAAGAGCAACATCACTGGCACTCAAACTTTCTTAACTTTTGGACACCATAATCACAGTTTTATTATAATTTAGTTTAAGAAGATGCATTGCCATCCAGGTTTTAATATCATTCAAGCACGCACGGAGGGTCTGTATTATCTCGCTTTGATTTTAGTGGCAAATATATTTGAGTGTCAACATTGAAACCAAAACAAATTAACTTAAACTACATTCTGATACTATAAAAATAAATACAGTATAAAGTTAGATAAATGTCGATAAAAGTTAAGTAGGTATAATAAAATATGCATCTATGATATATTATTAATTAAAAAAGAACAAATTGGTATTAGTGGGCTCCTTTCAAAAAAACGTTAGGAGGGGCCCGATTAAAACTGTTATGAAAACCCGGGTCGCAAATGCGTAAAGGTTGAGAAACGCTGCCATATAGCAATAGACAGTTAAAAAAAATTGTTTGATTTTGCAATTTGAACTACAGACTCTTTAACTACAGGCTCTTGATGTCATTTGAGTTAACTTTTAGGCTGCCTTTATTATGAAAAGAGGCTCATTGCATACATGTTATTCTGTGACAGTCTTCTGATGGCCATTGCTATCTCTGATCAAGATGAAGGATGCAGCAATAAACGAAGTTATAACCAAATCATTTCCTTCTTAACTTCACTATCAAAGTTTTTAACAATAAAATTATATGATATCAATTGTCTTTTCAACTAGTGTATGCTGTACCTTTCAGTAGACTTACACTTTGTCAAAATATATGAAACTGAATTAATTAATGCCATACATGAAAATATGACAAGTTGTCTGGCCAGAATAGAGTTGCCAAGGTCGGAAGGGACCTAAGCCAGAAAAACAAGGATGGACCCCACAGAGTCTATACTTTAAAAGATGAGCCTACACTAGTGAGCTCCTCCAAGTGCCAGTATGTGTAAATAAGTAATGCATCTCTTGCAATGGTGTATGGGAAGAAAGCTAGGAGATTTCTCTTAAACCAGTGGGTAGGAACTTGAGAACACAGGGAACAGATGGGGGTCATTTATTGAGGGCTGGCACCATGCAGGCTGTCAAGAGTAACTGGCCTTTTATTGGTTAGACATATCTTGAGCTGCAAGAAGAATGTCTGGTATAAAAACCCGACTGCTTGCCGAGCCCTGACCCCAAAGTAGTTGCAGTAATTTTCGCAGAAGTAAACAAATGGTGTGATTAAAAATCTTATGAGCTGGAGACGACAATCAAATATGCAGGGAGGTCTTATTGTCACAGCAGGAGAGATAAAGAGGAGAATTAGGAAGTGAGGTAATGCTACTGACACTATGATCTTGGATGGTGTTAGACAGAACAATTGAGATAAGTTTATTTATATTCACCAGGCCATTTGATACTTTTGTGATTATCCTTTAGTCATCTGTCCCTTGTGTTTTTGGTACATTCAAAATTTTTATTTTGTTAAACTTTTGAAGTTTTGGGAATTTTCTGATGCAGTTTAGGATGGCCCCAACTTCACAAGAAACAAACATTTATATTACATCATCTTACAGTAATATGTACAGTTTTTGTGTTGCATCACTGAGATTAAAACCAAATAGGCATACAGTGAGTCCATAAACAGTCTTCTCTTATCAGATGACAAGCAAGTGTGGTCTCTGAGAATTCTTGGGCTTCACTAGGAGAGGGAAGAAGACTGCAGAAGATGTCCTCTAGCAGCAGGAATAAACATGGCCAAGAGGGAGTCCCCAGTGGATAGATTAAGTTACTTGTACAGAGAGGAGTAAACCCTATGCAAAACTGATAAAGTAATTTAGATAGGTTCATTCTGTGCCTCGATAGCGTTTAACTCTCTTCTAGCACTCTCGATCAGAGAAATGGAAACCAATCTGCCATGCTGACAAGCTGATTTCAAAATTACTGTTTTCACCTTTAGAAAGACCTTTTTGTTGTGTGCTATCTGCTAAACAAACTCTGTCTGATGGTGCATTTCATTGTACACAAACACAGTACTCCAAAAATGATATAACTGTATGAATATATACATACTCTATGCACACATATAATGGCTCTTAGGTTTAGGATCTGCACTGGTATCTGGAACGTTGACGGTTCAAATCTTGTTACTGTCAGAAAGGGTTCTACTCCATTGGGCCCAAGAGCAAGGCCCTTAACCTTAAAATGCAAAAAGACCATTTGCCTTCAGGGATAAATAAAGTATATGAAATCAAAAATATATATTTCTTTTTTTTCATTATACACTAGCGGGCTTTGCCCCCTTCTTGCTTTGCTCACCAGCCACTTCGTGTCTCTGCCGCCCGCGTATGCAGATTTCACTTTTACCAAATAACAAATCTTTGTTGGACAGTTTTGTACAAAAGAACAGCAAAATAGTCTAACAACAAGATGGTCTGAAGCTTTTCCACTTGAAATGTGTTTATGATGTCTTGAATCCCAGAGGGCCTCAGAGGTTTCTCAAGCCCTTTTGCCCAGAAAGTGTAGAGCTGTGGTATTTGTATTGTTAACAAAGAACTTCTTGGCTTGAACCTCTAGTTATTTACACTTCAAAGAATGTACGAGGTGTGGCAGAAAAGTAATGAGACTGATTTTTTATTTACTAAAGTTTTTATTTTTTTTAAACATCAATGTTATCCCCTTCAAAGTAGTTCCCTTGGGCAGCTACACACCGATGGACACGTTGTTCCCACTGTTGGTAGCAGCGGTGGAAGTCTTCAGCCTGCATGGTCTTCAGCATGTCCGTTACACTCTTTTGGATGTTTTCTAAAGTTCCGAAATGACGTCCTTTGAGGACATTTATTAGTTTAGGAAAAAGGAAAAAGTCACACGGACTGAGGTCAGGTGAATAAGGTGGCTGGGGAACCACAGGAATGCCTTTTGAGGTCAAAAATTCTGTTATGGAGAGGGCAGTGTGACATGGGGCGTTGTCATGATGGAGCATCCATTTGTCTGCAATGTCTGGTCTCACGCAAATGACCCTTTTTCTGAGCCTTGTCTTTATAAAAAACTTGGTTGACAGTTTGTCCTGGAGGAACAAATTCTTTGTGGACGATTCCCCTTTTGTCAAAAAAATAAATCAGCCTAGATTTGATCTTCGATTTGCTCATTCAAGCTTTCTTTGGTCGAGGAGAGTTTGCAGTGTGCCACTCCTGACTTTGCCTCTTGGTCTCAGGGTCGTATTCAAAAATCCATGATTCATCACCTGTGATCACACGACTAAAGAAATCTTGCTCATTAGCGATTCTGTCAAGAAGATCAAGACACTTGTTTTTTCAATTGTCCTTCTGCTCAATTGTGAGGTTTTTCGGCACCATTTTGGCACAGACCGTTCGCATGTGCAAATGTTCAGTCAAAATTTGATGAATGGTAAATCTGTTCAAATTTAATTGTTCACTCAACATTCTTAATGTTAAACGACGGTCTGATCTCACAAGAGTGTTCACACGTTCGATGTTTTCATTGGTTTTCGTTGAAGGCCTCCTGAACGGTGTTCATCTTCAACGTGTTTTCTGCCTTCCAAAATGATTTGTGCCAGCTTAAAACTTGAGCTCGGATAAAGAATGTTCCCCATAGGCCTGTTTTAACTTTTCAAACGTCACACTTGCCGATTCTCCAAGCTTAACACAAAATTTAATGGCACAACGTTGCTCCAAATTCCGCTGTTCCATTTTGCGTGACTCACAACCAAAACACAACTTCGCTAATAGCAGTCACAAAAATCACGTAGTTAATGGAAGGATTTGAAACTCGCACTGAGCTATGGGAGGGTACTGATACACGTGCTCTATCAAGGACAACAGCGCAGCGTTGCCAGATCGCTTGCAGTGTTGCCAGTCTCATTACTTTTCTGCCACACCTTGTAATAATGCCCCATTTCTCTTATTTCTTTGTGCTCCCTCATTTTACTTCCAACTCCATTGTAAATGTCTCTAATTACATTGCAAAATTCCTGTTCATGTATTTGTTGTGATAAAACTTTATTGGCCATTTCTCCATGTTTCTAATGATAATGAGATGGGACTTAAAGATAAGATGTTCTGTTTTTTTTTCTTTTTGTAGCCAAAAGATTAAAATTCTGATTATAAAATCGATCTTTTCCAGTAGCATTGTAAGGAAAAATGGGCGGCATGTTGGTGCAGTGGGTAGCGCTGCTGCCTCACAGTTAGGAAACCCGGGTTCACTTCCCAGGTGTGGAGTTTGCATGTTCTCCCCGGGTCTGTGTGGGTTCCCTCCGGGTACTCCAATTTCCTCCCACAGTCCAAAGACATGCAGGTTAGGCGTATTGGCGATCCTAAAATTGTCTGTGTGTGTGTGTGTGTGTGTGTGTGTGTGTGTGTGTTCTGCGGTGGGCTGGCCCCCATGCCTAGGGTTTGTTTCCTGCCTTGCGCCCTGTGTTGGCTGGGATTGGCTCAAGCAGACCCCTGTGTCCCTGTAGTTAGGATATAGCAGGTTGTATAATGGATGGATGGATTGTAAGGGAAAATGTGTTTGAAACAGTCTTGATGTTAAGTGCTTTTTCTGTTGCAAACACTTTATTTTATTTACCTCTTACTTGGTTTCTGTGTTTGCAATCATGTTCTATCATGTTCCTTTTGTTTTGTCGGTGGAGCCACCCTTGCAGTCCTATGCATGCAATCTGGGAAAGGGAGTTCCTTGTGGTTCTTTCAAATGTGATTTGGTGGAGCTGAGACTTATCTTTGTGATCATTTCCCTTCTATTTCTTTTCTTGGTTTTCTCAAATTTTTCCTCTGTCTTTTGATTATTGAATTTTATATTGGAACGTTCCCCCTTTTTAGGCAAATCTTTTTTGCCTTTGGAAAGATTTTATTATTTTCCCTATTCTTTGTTCAAAAACTCCTAATTTATAAAGATTCCTTTAGCAGCCAGTTTTGGACAAGTCAGGTGTTGACTGTTAATCCCTCCCTTGTAACTTTTGTTACAATGTCTTACTTGTGTTTCTGAATGGATGAGTAGTAATTTTCTCAAACTAAATAAGGAAAAATTGGAAATCTTAGTGATTGGCAAAAAAATGAATTCAATGATGAGGGTATTAGAAATAAACTTGATCCATTAGGCTTAAACGTGAAGACAGAGATAAGGAATTTAGGGGTATTGACTCTGACTTAAATTTTAAATCACCTATTAATCAGATTACTAGGACAGAATTTTTTCATTTAAGAAATATAGAAAAAGTTAGATCCCTTATAACTTTGCAAGATGCTAAGAAAAAGTTCACGCTTGTTTGGTGCAATAAATTTCACCAATGCGGCCATATGAGAAGCAAGTGAATATGCTTATGTAAAACAATATCACCAACTTTCAATAAACTTTTAGACTATCTGTGATGCTAATATGACCCTGTTGAATGTGGTGGCTCAACTCAACACACAACGTATATATTCTCAAATCACGTGGGAAATCACCTTCAAGCTGCCACCTAAGGAAATAGCTGACTTGTTGTTGAATGATTTGATGGAGTCAGATAGTGAAAGGTTATGATGAGAACATGATCTGATTTTAAACATCTTTCTTCTAGGCTATAGAAACTATCAGCTAAAAATGTGGATATTTACACAGCTGGTCAACCCTCCAGACAGCACAGGAGATGGGCTATTAAACACAGCCTATTGCTGCCCAATACATGTTATAGAGTAAACAGTGGAATGTTAAAAGGCCAGATGGTATGTGTAGACACATCAGGCAGGAATTCCTTTATCAGTTTGAAAAGATATGCCAAATGATACAGACTTGTTGCATGTTTCACAACATGGGGTGTGGTCTTGAAATTACCCCAAACAATTAAGACCCAATGAAATTCTTGAAACTGAATTCCAGTATTGCATCAGCCCAATAGACCTGCTATCCAAAATGCCAATGCCTAAAAGAACTACTGAAATTTCAAAAGTGTATTTGAACTTATCAAATAAGTATGTAATTATTTAGGCAAAGTATCAGACATACAAAATAACAGTTCATTCATTTGCCAGCTATTCTTCACAGTCATTGGAAGTTTCCTTCCAGATGTAATTACCGGAACACTACCCAAAAATTATAATTTTTGTCTGTTTTGATAGCTGAAAAAAATGTTTTCATGTACAATTGAGATCACAAAGTTTATGATACAATGGACTTCAAAGGGGTAAATTTGGCAAATACTGAACAAGAGCAAACAATATTAAAATGTCCATACTGATATGTTGCATAATCAACATATCAGCTATTCAGTCATTGCGGTAGAAATCAACATCTTAATTAAAGAAAGAAACCTATCCTCTAACAGGACAAATCTGATAAAACCTTTGAGTCACTAAGAAGGTAGGAGAAAAGCTTGTCCATCTGTGTCATTTATTGCACCTGCAGTGCCAAGCTGAGGAGGGAGAATTTTTTACAGTAGTCAATGGTCAAAACACAAAGAGTGGAAGTTCATTTTATAAACTACTGAATTTACATACAACATCAATCAATGCATACATTAACTCTGGTTCGTTGGTTTACCATCAGATAATGTAGGAAAGAAAAGTCTTTTTGTTATACTCATGTTCTTCCTATTATTTTCAGGTTTATCAATTA
The DNA here is from genome assembly GCF_016835505.1 of Polypterus senegalus. Classification (NCBI taxonomy): domain Eukaryota; kingdom Metazoa; phylum Chordata; class Cladistia; order Polypteriformes; family Polypteridae; genus Polypterus; species Polypterus senegalus. The sequence continues at coordinate 80,908,322 of NC_053161.1, forward strand.
TCTTTGAAATATCTATGTACGAGTATGTGACAACTGTCCAGTCTTGTTGCTACAGGACATCTTCTGATCTCAGTCATCTTTCAGTACGCTTTGTTGTTCACTTGACATTTACCTGGTTGCCTGATATGCCTAAACGGGATTCTGACATTTATTAACCCTTTATGCTATTTCTTTAAGATGAGTGCTATAGTTTAATATTTAAAGCATATCAAAACACTTTATCCTAAATGACCATGTGACCCCTAAGTCTAACTGTTTTCCACATTCATATACTCAAAATGTTTAAAATGCATGCTTTTTTTGCTAAAATATTGTGCACAAATAAGGAAGCCCATTTAGATGGAATCAAGCTTTTGAATTGAGGACCCTCCTTCCCTATCATTTATAGGTCAAAAGTAGTCTGGCAGGGCCAAGAACTGGTCAAAACAAGAATACATGTATTTGAGAGAGGAATGTAGATTGAGGGAAAACCAAAATGTGATTGCAGGATCATAACCAGAATTAAGAAGACTCAGGTGGCTGCAGCACCCAGCAGCTACAGCACATGGGGAACAGCAGACAGGCAGACACGGAAAAAACATAGAAGACAGGGTGAGCAAGCAAATAAAAAGAAGCAGAGCAATTACAGATAGCTGGGAATCAAGGAAACTACATAAATAAGACAAGGATTAAGATTGGTGAACTGCATCAACAAATATCACAAAGCCTTTGTTAGCTGAGGGCCTGCAGATTGTACAGACCAGTGAAAGGAGAGGGCAAAGGAGCCATGTTGTGCTCACTGTCTTAAACAGATGAACAGAGAGTACGAAAAAAGAAGCTGGAAAGGTGTTCATCTGCAGATTCTGTATTCAGTGAGAATCATCATTTAGACAAATTGTCTGCATTTCCATACATGATCAAGGGTTTCCTAGTTTTTCCAAAATGTTGCATACATATGGGTCAGAGTTGTCATAAACATACGCACCCTTCTGTGTCAATTTTCTTTAATAAATCCTGACATTTATGCACCTTTCAAGCCTCTTTTTGTGCATATGCAAGCCAGGGGCCTAATCAACCTCATTCATATGCAGCCATGATGCTGCAGACCTTCATTTGCTGGCAGAGCAATGCAGATCCAGTAGCATGAGATAGACTTTCTCATCTCTAAATTAAAGCCATGCAAAGAACTGTTATTTGGCGGCCTAAGTGCGGGTGTCAGCAACAAGCAGAAATATGTTGAATGGCAATATGTTACTGCTGCTGTAAATGCTGTGAGATTCAGATGCACCATGTCTGAAATAAAAGAAAACAAATAAGATTCTATCTCTGGTGATGAAGTGGATCACTAGTTGCCAGCAGAGTGTACATGTAACGAGAGGAGGGAAAAACATATTAACACTCATCTGTAATTGGGGTTGCCATTTTATGCTGCATTATACCAGAGCAGCTGTGATGATAGGCGTCTCATCTTGGCATCACAGATGACTTGTATGCTAATAAAATGTAACTGCTTACTGTTAACAAAAGCAGCTTTATTCTCGCCAGGTGCCCTTGTTGCTATAAGAGTACATTAAAGTGGTCCAATTACATTAAGAAAACAGGACACTGCTGCAAATTGCCTTTTGACGTTAGTAGTAACATGTTTTTTTATATGTTTATACACCATCATATGAAAACTGGATGCTGCACTTTGTTGGCCAGTTAAAGGCTTCCAGCACAGTGGGCATGATGGAATGAAGTTTGGCTGAAATATTCTTGACCTGTTGGCCAGTTCACTGAGAAGCAACAACATGTAGCCCATATAAACTGCCAATTAAATGTATATAGAACTAAAACACATCATATTCATCACTCTTGAGGTGTAATATGTTTGTCACATCAATGCACATTCTAATAACGGCTTGGTGATATGAATTATTATGTGTGTGAGTCATCATTTAGCAGGGTGTCCTCATTTCCCAGTTTCTCCTAAATATTGTGTACTTATGGGTCAGAGTTGCCTTAAATATATGCATGAAAGTTGCATACATACACTTTGAGCCTCTTTCTGTGCATATGCAAGCTTTAAAAATGAGGCCCCATGTCACAATAAATGTAGAAGAAAGAGGTGAAAATGTGACACCTATCATTGCATTGTAACACAAATCAAATGTCAATATACAGATGAAATAAGCAAAACCCTCAAAAAAGAAAACACTACAATTCATGGAAACTGCACAAAAATATACACATCACTTTCAAAATAATAAGAATGTTTCACTGTATCATCAGATAACAATTCTTTGACTATGGCTATGGAAGTTGTTGTGTTGCCCCAATGCCCACAACCAAGAGCAACACCCTCTGTTCCAGGACACTAATAGTCATGACCAAGTGTTCATTTAAAACAAAGAGAATTAAAGTGCGCAAAATGTGCTAAATCATACATTTCAATAAACAATTTAATAAATAAATCTTTAAAATCATTCCCTAAAATCAAATCGGTGTCCTTCAGGCATTTCAATAAATAATGAATTACTAATCACTTTTTTCCTGCATGACATTATTCTCTTTAAAAACTTAAATGTGACCTGCAACATTCCAGTCCACCACACAGACCTGAAACTGCCACCTCAGCCAGTCTGTAGATCCACTCTCAATCCTGTGGCCTCCCTCCATGTATGTCTACCCCTTTCTTCAACAGATGTGAACTTCAACAAACACTGGGACATTCACACACTCATCAATACTGCTCCCATAAAAACTGCTGAACAGAGTTGATGCTGCCTGCCATGTTCCTCAGTGGAATACTTGGCATGCCCAAAAAGTCTCAACTAGCAATCTCTTCGATTCTCTGTTCTCCTTTCACTTCTTTTTACTCAGCAAAACATCTCCCTCCTTCACTCACCCCCTCCGTTCTTATATGCCTCACCACCTTGATGCTGAATAAGAAATTACTTCTAAGATGCCAGTGCATGCATTCACGTGCACACCTCTCATCAGTTTGAGTTAAGAAACAGGGTGCTGCCTAAAACCAGCTACAATCATTAAATAATCTAATAAAACACACCATATGCCCCCATGGACTCTTCTTACTACAGTTGTTTTTTGCCGCAGCAGTAAGACGACATGGAGATAATCACTGCCTTGGTATTTCTTGCACTGACTGCCAGATATGTGCTGACCCTCTGCTCTGATAGGAGTAAGCATGTGCAGTGCAGCTCACTGGTGTCATATATCCTTCTCCAGCTGATCACACACAACCTGATGTTAAATAGTACATTGAAGACAAGCCAATAAAGCAGGGGACAGGTTGATTAAATTATCCAGATTTTAGCATACATATCAATGATAAAAAGTTCTCAAGCCAAAACAAAACAGAAGGGTGGTCACATGCAGAAGAACAAACAAGATTTTTGGCCTAATCCAAAAAAAGTTAAGTCAAAAAATGTCAAAAACAGGTAACTGGAATTAAAAGTAGGAGAACAAAACAACAGCCAAACTTGTTAATATAAAAAACGCAGAACGTCAAAAACACAAGATTATAAAACCACAAAAAAGGCTTAACAAGGGGAGCTCTAGATGGGCTTTTACTAAGGTCAGAAACCCATTATTTGAGGAAAACACCATCCAAGCTCTCCTAATTTATGTCTCCTGTCCCTCAGGCACATAACTACAACAGTTGTTGCATAGGAACAGACACAGATTGCAAAGGTTGGGGCATTCCTGACACTGTCAGCACAGGCCTGTGGAAAAGCATGAAGATCTGTGGCCATATATGCAGTGCATAAAATCTGTATGTTTGCCCATTCAACTGATACATTTGATCCAATTATACATTTATAATCTTGCTGTTTACATCAGACACTGGCTACTGGTCTTACCAGCTTTACAGATGTACTAAACAGTCACAAATTTACAGGCCATGGAGCACTACACACTTACAAACAAATCTTAACAGACTCAATAAGGTCTTTGTAATGCAAAAGTGTTACATTTCACTTCTAATATAATATGCAGTTCATGTTACTGCTGCATAGGAAAACATTTTACCTTAATTCAATAGTCAAATGAGTGGGAAACTGTCAATAAACAGTCAGACTCATAAACTGTTGCACTGTTTGCATCAGTAAAATAAATGCAATAAACACTTAAAATGTAGTCATCATTAACATTGCATTGAATTATACAATTAAACAACAGATTTTGGCTAAATTGCTCAAACTTGCTTAGTAGCCATTAAACTTTAATTAAAGCCAAGGAAAAAGGAAACCAGGAAAAGGAAGAATTGATCTACTGCAGGAATGTTTTACTCATGTGCAGTTGTATGTGGCATGTTCAAGAGTTTGTGGCAGAGACCAGGGTTCATGTCGTGGGTCCTCATTTCATGGAGTTTGTTCTCCCAAAGTCTGTGTGGGTTTCCTCCCACAGTCAAACATATGCAGGTTAGGTGGATTGGTGATGATAAATTGGCCATGGTGTTTGTGTTCACCCTGTGATGGGTCGATGCCCTGTCCAGGAATTATTCCTGCCATACACCTATGCTTGCTGGGTTAGGCTCCAGCTCCCCTGTGACCCTGCTCAGGATTAAATAGGTTAGAAAATTGTATGGTAAATATAAAAAATTATAACATTGGCTTATTAATAGATCTAATAATTAAAATATTACAAAGTGCTTGGTGTTAGAATTCTGTGTTTTTGAAATATAGTATGAAGTGTGGCGGATGGCTGGGGCCTTTGCTCAGCTGGGATGCTTCAATGCTGGGAAGACTGGGGGAATACGTGTGGCCAGAGCATTACCTCCCCTGGAGCGCTAGATAGTAGCCCCCCTGGGTTGAAGCGGTGCCTAGGACTCCCGCAGGGCTACATGAGAGTTGGAGCTTGGTGCATCCCTGTTGTGATCCGTGGGAACGCCAGGGGGTGCTGCAGCAGCTGCTGAGCTCTCATGGGCAGTTCTTCTGCCACACCTGGAAATGCTGCCAGAAGGGGCCAGCAACCGCTACGTCTGGGAGCCAGAGTCGGGAGGAAGAGGACAAAGCTTTCCTGGAGGAGTGGAGTAGAGAAAAAGAGAAAAGGAAAAGAAAGGGAAAGACTATAGTGCTGTGATTGTGCTGGACTGTGTTTGACTTGTGGGGAAAGGGGAAGGTGTCTCCCACAAGGAAAAGAAAATAAAAAGTGTGTGTTGTGAACTTGTGCCTCCTGCGTCTGTCAGTGGCGGGTAGGGTGGCTGGTATGCCCCCTGTTGGTGCCACAGAAGTAAAACTAAATGAGGTGTATCAGACATTTTAGGGAAACCACAATACATGTACTTTGATATTACATTCAACATTTTTACAGATGTTCTGTGCTTTTATAATATTTATTTTAATGTGGTAATGCAGCAATTATACATAAAATATTCTTGCCTACCTAAACAGTCATTTGATACTGGAAGCTAAAGTACTACTAAATTTCAAATATAATATACATGCATTTATTTTTTAAAACATTTTTTTATTTTTAATCTTAACTGTTAAAACATATTGTACATTTAATCCATCCATTATCCAACCTGGTATATATCTTTACTACAGGGTCATGGGGGTCTACTGGAGCCAGTCCCAGCCAACACAGGGTGCAAGGCAGGAAACACTGGGCAGGGTGCCTGCCCACCACAGATGGTACGTTTAATGTACTTTACAATTGTTTTTTATACTGCAGTGGTTCCTAATAATAATAATAATAATAGGAATAATAATAATACTTTTATATACATATATATAGTGTCTTTCCCATGCTCAAAGTGCTTCACATAAAATCAGAAAGAACAACAGAGGATACAACATTGAATACAAATAATATCTGCATAGAACATTAAATAAAGATAAATACAGAAAATACGAAGCATTGAAAGCATAAGAGACAATAAAATGGAATAAAATATGAATACTACAAGAAAACTCTGAACTAATAACAAATGTGTTTAAACATATAGAGAACAAGGTAGAAGATAATTGTTTTACTACACGTGTCACTCGCCAGATTTGATTTGCACTTGTGAGTCATTTTTGTAGATAGATAGACAGATAGATACTTTATTAATCCCAAGGGGAAATTCACATGCCGTTTATCTCCATCTATAAGTTGACTCATCATCTCTTACTGGAAAAGATGGAAACTTTGAAAGAATATTTGTCACCTGAAAAATTTAGCTCCATTCGAATGAAGAGAGAGCAAAATGAAATGCAACGTTTGTCTGTGAACTTTATAATGTTATTTCTTTACTTTGTGACATACCTGCTTTTTAAAGTACATTGTACTGATGAAAAAGGGAATAAGGATTTTCATTTGCAATATGACCCTGTGCTTTAAAGGTAAAAGTATTTTCCTTGTTAGGGTTAAGGGATAAATGTAATTTTTTTTCTTAACACCCTATTAGCATTTGCTGGTATTTGTTCACACTTTTTAAAGAGTGAACTGCATGCTAATAATTAAGCAAACCAATGTAACCTAGGGGTCTAATTAGGATAAAATTAGGAATATACGTCCAACACTAGACTGGTGTGAAGTGTGCCCTGAAAAGTCATCAGTAAAGGTTGGTGTGCGTCTGACATGGTACAATGACAGGGCTGGGTATCTACTTTTGTGACATGTCGTTTGGTTGTTGTTTAAGTTGTTGCTATAGGAGGAGTACATACACATACATTTAACTGAAATACAACGGGAGAGGGGTTTCTCATTAGTAATTGCAAACTTCGTATTGCTGCAGTTAGAAAAACAATGCCATTTCATTGTTTATTATTGACGCTACAGGATACTCGAGGGTAATCAGCCATCCAAGTACCGAACAGTAGCTACTCCAAGACAAGTCTTACACATCCAGTTATGACACATCATAAACGTAATGCAGTGTAATTAGTTCCATTCAGAGGTATTGTTATGTGTACAATGTACACAGTAGTACAGTACATAGAAATTTCTATGTGCTGTTTTCACTACACTCTCATTTGGCATGTATCTTGCTTCATTAGATTATGACGGGTGTGTGTCAGTGTCGTGTTGTCAAAACTGCATTGCTGCTGAAAACACAAATGAGCGCACACAACAAATCTTTATCTCAAGAACTGGACCAAGAATGTGTGATAAAATAATTATTTCTAGTTTCCTTCTGTTTTCACAAGGATACCTCACAAATGCAGAAGGCATATTTTCTTAAATTGAAGTATCTGTCACTTCAAAGTGGATGTATTTGGTATATTTTAAGGCTTTTTCTATCACATATGATCTCAGAGTTCAATAGAGCTTCATAGTAAGTTGCTGGAAGAAAAAAAAAGGATTTTTAAACTTTATACAAAAAGCTTCACTTTTGAACAGTTTTATGTGACAAATTAATAAAGTATACACCATGATTATGAAGAAACATCTTCAACGTGAAAAATACCAAACTTTAAGCAATATACTGCATATTTCTCCAATCTTTGGCCATGTAATTAACCAGGTTTCACTTAAGAATTTTATAGTCTGCACATGTCCATTGCACTCTTAACTTGACACATAATTTCATATATTAATGTTTTTTTCAAAATCATTCTTGTATTTTTGTAGTTATAATTTACTTTTGTCACTATTAATCAATTGTTTTTTGCTTTGTTATTTAATGGTAATTTTTAAACTTATACATTTATACATAGTTTAAATAAATAAATTTGTAAACACTTGTTATGCCAAGTTTATTTTATTTAAAACAATAAACCTGCTTCAATTGAACTACTAGATAACATTATGAATTGATTAGCTAAATTTTATTTAATGTAATTCTCCATTGCTTTAGACCCCAGACCTAATAAATCATATACAGTATTATACAATTTAATAAAGCCCCAGTCAAATGGTGTAATCACAGTGTCTATGCAACAGTAATACTGAGGAATCATGGTTACTAAAAACAACAGAATAACATGAATATTGTTCAGGGATGGTGATGACTGAAAAAACACTGAGAAAACAGTGATTCCTTTGAAATTCCTGGAATGCAAATAACAAAACAGTCCCTAATCCAAGATTCTATGTACTTCTTCCAATTAATTTTTGGATTACGGTGATTAAACTGTGAATACCCAAGTAATGTTCTTATGATCAGTAATACCTACAATTATATCCAGTGGTGAAGTTAGGCATTCTATAAACTTACTGCCAACTTGATCTCCATCAATAATCTATATTTTACCTTATGTTTATTTGGGAATATGCATAGAATAACTTGCTCAACCAGGTCAGAACTCACAACATTTTTGATTACACTTGTGAATCATAAAGGACTTTAATTTGTATTTTGTGTTACGTTAGAACTACCACAACAAAACTCTTTAGGTTGTCTTTTGGAATAAACAGGTATTGCTTTTTACACTATTCAGGAGTGATTTTGTCCTATTCTTCCATGCAGATTTGCACCAAATTATTCAGATGATTCACTAAAATTTTTTAACGAGTTCCACAGATTCTCAATCAAGGCTTTGACTGGGCCATTGCATGGTACATATACAATATTCACCTATTTGGGCTTGAACCATTCCAAAGTTACCTTTGCCTTATGTTTTGGTTCAGTGCTCTGCTGAAAGATGAACTTTTGTCCAAACGTAAGTTTGTTAGCAGACTGAAACAGGTTCTCTTACATATTTGCTTGTATTTTCAGCATCCATTCTTCCATTTTAAAAAGATGCTCCCATCACCATATTTCACTGAAAATACATATATATATATTTTTTATCTCTTTCAGCATTGGCCGAGACACTCTGTTTTGGTCTCATCTGACCATGCAACCTCTTTTCACATCTCTGCCAAATCACTTTTTTTTCATTCACATTAGTTATTTTTGAGTTATGGCTTCTTTTGTAAATGCCAATGTGAAGCAGATTCTTAAAATGGATGACTAGTGGATCTTTACACACGTCTCAGTGATTAAATCCTGTAGCTCTCATTAAGTATCCTTCTTATTTGCACACAAAGTTTTCAGGTATACCATTTTCTGGACACTGTCTGGGTGGTATGATGGAGCTTCCAGTTTCTGATAATTGAAACAACAATACCCAATGGGTACATCAAAGCACTTGAATGTTGTTTTGTGGCCTTTCCTATCCTTCAGATTCACCACCTGAATAATAAGCCTTTAATTGTGGGGTTTTTATCAAGAAAATGTAGAAGTTATTTTAGTGATTTGTTAATGAAGGTAAATTGTAAGGCAGCAGTGTTCTTGTTAGTAATCTGATTTTCATTCAGAGATTCTAAAACGTAGTACTGAACACCATGCCTATAAATCATTCATGTCCTTGGTAAGTTTTCACATTTTATTGTGGTACAACATTGTATAAAAATAGATTTCATTTGCTGTTTTTTTACATTGATCTACAGAAAAAGATTCTAATGTGAACTGAAAATTGACCTTTACTAAGTTTTATAAATTAATTCAAATATAAAACTCAAATATTATTGATCAAGTAAGTATTCACCCACTTTATTAAGACACACCTAAATCCTCATTGGTGCAGCCAAGTGGTTTTAGAAGTCACACAATTAGTTCAATTGGGATCACTTGTCAGTAGTCAAGGGATTTCAGTTGATTAATTGTAGTATAAATGCATTGTATCTAGAGGGTCCAGCTTGTTAAGAGTCAGTACTGTGACCTAACTAAATAACACAAAAGAACACTGCAAGCAACTCTATGAGAAAGTGACTGAAAAGTGCAACTGAGGGGATGGATGCAAGAATATATTCAAGTCACTGAATATCCCATGGAGTCCAGTAAAATGAATCATCAAGAAATGGAAATAGTGTTGGCACAGCTGTGAATCTGCCTGTATCTGGTCATCCACATAAATTCAATGATCACCAATGAGAACTCTAAAAGAGTTACAAGCTACAGTGCTTAAGATTAAAAAGACTATGCATACAAGAACTTTTGCCTGGTTGCTTCATCAGTTACAGCATTAGAGAAGAGAGGCAAAAAAAAAGCCATGGTTTTAAGGAAAAAAAAAAAAGTCTTCCAGCTGGCACATGGAAGAAGTTTCCATTATCTGAAGAATCCAGAATTGAGCTTTCTGGGTATCAAACTAAATGCAGTTTCAGGCAAAAGCAAAACACTGCACATTATCAAGAACACACAATCCACACTGTGAAGCATGATGGTGGCAGCTTCAAGCTGTAGGGATGCTTTTCTGCAGTAGGCCCTGGAAGGCTTGTAAGTAGGAAGCTAAAACAGTTGCAGAAAAATAAGGATAATCCTGGAAAAAACTGATGCAGTCTGCAAGTAAACTAAAACTTCAGAGAATAGTCTTCCAGCAGTACAGCAACCCTTGGAATAAAGCCAAAGCTACTATGGAATGACTTACAACATTAATTTCCTGGAATGACAGAATCAAAGTCCCAGTCTTAATCCCAACAAGAATTTGTGCCTTAACAAAATGGTTGTTCACTCAAAATCCCCATGAAAATTGACAGAGGTGGTCCAGTTTTGCCAAAAAAAAAAAAAAAGAGGAGGAAAATGTATTTGTCCAGATGTGCAAAGCTGATAAAGACCTGTGCACAGACTCAAGGCTGTCATGGCTACCAAAGGTGCATCTACTAAATAACGTCTTTAAGTGGGTGAATATTTACAAGATCAATTATTTGGTGTTTTATATGTGTAATTAACTTAGATCACTTTATAGAAATCCATTTTCACTTAAGAATCGTTTTCTCTTCATAAGTGTAAAGCACAAAACAAATCCAATGTGATTCAATGTTATATAACAATAAAATGTGAAAACTTTAAAAGCAGTGAATACTTTTTATAGACTGTGAATTTACACAATCTGCATCCTTCCTTTTTGTTAAAAAATGTCACATTAAAAGATAATTCTGAGTTTCAGTTCTTTAAAATAAAAATATAACAAACTTCCTGGGTAGGACTTATTATTGAGTCAACCTGGAAAGCTAAATAATAAGCTTAAAACACTTAAAGGAATACTCCATCCCAATTGTTTTTATGTGTTTTGTAGTGATGACCAAGAAAAATATTTTATGTCATGTTTTCATCCAGAACGAAGATGAAGTGTACAACATGTGCCAATGGTGACCAATGCTGTACAATGGCAAATGATATGAACTGAAGATACATCTTCCCCCTCATTCATTGATCGAGAGTCTCTTCTTCAGTTTAAAATCTAAATCCTGTGCAATTTGTGTTTCATATTTATGATATGCTTTGACTTTTCAAGAAGCATTTAAGAATATTTTAGCAAAAATGCATGTGTTACAATATGTTGAAAGCAAATGACTGGATTACTGACTTGTGGATTAAGCTGATGTCACATTACATGACTTGAGTCATGGGGTATGTCAGACTTGCTTATCTCGTCACTGGACCATGTCAGTATCAATGAATGAGAGGCCTTCTCACATTAAAACTGATGTCACATAATTCAACTTTGAGTTGTAGGAAATGTCAGACTTGCAAATCTCAGTCGCTGATCTTGCCCCCAGGCCAGGTCAGTGAAAAATTTCTGGGCATGTTTCATTTTCTGACTGACAGCCAACTTTTCAGCACAGTCTTGCTTGCCCTTTTTGGGAGAATGAATAACATAGTGCCTGATAGAGCTGCAGATGTCCAAAGCGTTAGCATGAATGACGAGTTCAGCCACAATCTCTGCTTCTGGCAAGTAAAACACGAGACATCACTTTTCTTTTGTTTGTGGGGTCCAAAATACCCACATTTCTTATTCCTTGTGGCTGCATTATGAACTGTACTTATGAGTATTCATTAGTTGTCAGCTTTCATCCACACAGAGCCTGCCCCTATGACTAAAGTTAAAACTGGAGAAAGTAGCAAACAAGCTGGAGTGAGTTGCTGGGCATGTCACATTACACAACTTTTTCAGCAATTTTTATTTGTAGCCTTTAAATAATCTTAGCAAGTTGAAGACAGGCTGTGTACTTATCTGAAATCAGTCACATAACATGGCATGCTCTGAGACTCAGTTTGATTAGTCTATGAATTTCTCTGACAAAATCAAACAAGTTATGTGACATTAACTCAGTGTTTCTCAAATAGTGGCTCCGTCAAGGGGGGCGCGTTTGACCTCGGGGAACATGCTTTTTTATTTTTCTTTTAAATTTTTTTTTTAATTTAGAATGCACTTTAAATCTTTTCTGTTACATTTAATAAAGCTATTCTTTGTTGTAAATTGGTCCATATTTCTTTCTTTTTTTATTCTCTTATACGTTAATAAGGATACAGTGTTATGCAGAGGTGTACTTATAACAATTTTAATGATACTATTTATAGTCGCGCGGGGGGCGCGAGATGTTTTCTTCTTCCTAGGGGGGGCATGACAGAAAATAATTGAGAAGCACTGCATTAACTTAACATGGGATTCCCCCCTCCCTCACTGATGTTTTTATATCCTTTGCCATTGTACAACATTATTGTATTATATCATGCACTTTTTTAAAATCTTCATTCTCCATGAAAATATGAGATTAAATATTTTTCTCGTCATCACTACAAAATACACGGGGGTACGTAACATATAAAAATATATTTTTTGGTGGAGTATACCTTTCTGCGATGGGCTGACGCCCTGCCCGAGGTTTGTTTCCTGCCTTGCGCCTTGTTTTGGCTGAGATTGGCTCCAGCAGACCCCTGTGACCCTGTAGTTAGAATATACTGGGTTGGATAATGGATGGATGGTATACCTTTAGGTTTAAGTGAACTTCTGAAGTCAACTGTTTGAGTATAGGTGAAAATAAGGTGCACTTTTCCAAAAGAAGCATTGAGCTCTATAATGCCTTAAATTAGAAAGAAACATATCTACTTGGGCATAATTAAATTAGATTAACTTTTTTCATTTATTTATTTGAATAAAATAACACTGCAAAAAATTAACTCAAACTTATACAACAAATGACTTCATAGTCAAACTAGAAAAAGAACAAAGAAAAACAAAAACAAATCAGAAAGTTAAAAAAAGAAAGCAGGAACAAAAAAAGACAAAATCCTAACAAAACAGTTAACCCCCAACTGAGATTAAACTTTATTAATCCCAAGGGTAAATGCAGATACATACAGCAGCAGGAACAAAAAGTTACATAATAAAAGGACAAATAATACAACCAATCAGTAGATAAATGAAGAAATGAATAAATAAATAATGTACCCCTCCTTGAACCGTCACCTTATCGTGGTGGAGGGGTTTGCGTGTCCCAATGATCCTAGAAGCTATGTTGTCACCCAAAGCAAACTGGTCCTAGGTGAGGGATAAGGCAAAGAGCAGTTCAACAAACAAACCTCCAATGATGAGCAAAACCTCTGGACAACGTTTTCCCTTGCCCGGACGTGGGTCACCGGGGCCCCCCTCTGGAGCCAGGCCTGGAGGTGGTGTTCGATGGGGCTCGGCCGGGCACAGCCAGAAGAGGCAACGTCGGTCCTCCTTCTCATGGGGTCACCACCTATAGGCGGGGCCAAGGAGGTCAGGTGCAGTGTGAGTTGGGTGGTGGCCAAAGGCCCCCCCGATCTGAACCCGAGCAGTGTTTTGATATTGGACTTCTATGCTCATCACGGATTGTCCATAACGAACACCATGTTCAAGCATAAGGGTGTTTATATGTGCACTTGGCACCAGGACATCCTAGGCCTCAGTTCGATGATCAACTTTGTGGTCGTGTCGTCGGACTTCCGGCCACATGTCTTGGACACTCAGGTGAAGAGAGGGGTGGAGCTGTCAACTGATCACCACCTGGTGGTGAGTTGGCTTCGATGGTGGGGGAAGATGCCGGTCAGACCTGGTAGGCCCAAATGTGTTGTGAGGGTCTGCTGGGAACGGCTGGCAGAGTCCCCTGTCAGAAGTAGCTTCAACTCCCACCTCTGGCAGAACTTCAACCACGCCCCGAGGGAGGTGGGGACATTGAGTCGAATGGGCCATGTTCCGTGCCTCTATTGTTGAGGCGGCTGACTGGAGCTGTGGCCGTAAGGTGGTCGGTGCCTGTCGTGGCGGCAATCCCCAACCCGTTGGTGGACACCGGCAGTGAGGGATGCCGTCAAGCTGAAGAAGGAGTCCTATAGGACCTTTTGTCCTGTGGGTCTCTGGAGGCAGCTGATAGGTACCGCAGGCCAAGCGGAATGCGGCTTCGTTGTTGCTGAGGCAAAAACTCGGGTATGGGAGGAGTTTGGAGAGGCCATGGAGAACGCATTTCGGACGGCTCCGAAGAGATTCTGGTCCACCGTCTGCCGTCTCAGGAGGGGGAAGCAGTCCAGTGTCAACACCGTATATGGTAGGGATGGTGCGCTGCTGAACTCGACTCGGGACGTGGTGGGTCGGTGGGAGGAGTACTTCGAAGACCTCCTAAATCCCACTATCATGCCTTCCAATGAGGAAGCAGAGCCTGGGACTCTGAGGTGGGCTCTCCCATCTCTGGGACTGAAGTCACTGAGGTGGTCAAAAAACTCCTTGGTGGCAGGGCCCTGGGGTGGATGAGATACCCGAGTTCCCAAGGCTCTGGATGTTGTAGGACTGTCTTGGTTGACACGTCTCTGCAACATCGCATGGACATCGGGACAGTGCCTCTGGATTGGCAGACCGGGTGGTGGTCCCCTCTTTAAAAAGGGGGACCGGAGGGTGTGTTCCAACTATAGAGGGATCACACTCCTCAGCCTCCCTGGAAAAGTCTATTCAGGGGTTCTGGAGAGGAGGGTCCGTCGGATAGTCGAACCTCGGATTCAGGAGGAACAGTGTGGTTTTCGCCCTGGTCGCGGAACAGTGGACCAGCTCTACACCCTTAGCAGAGTCCTGGAGGGTGCATGGGAGTTTGCCCAACCAGTCTACATGTGTTTTGTGGACTTGGAAAAGGCGTTGACCGTGTCCCTCGGGAATCCTGTGGGGTGCTCTGGGAGTATGGGGTACCGGACCCCCTGATAAGAGCTGTTCGGTCCCTGTACAACCGGTGTCAGAGCTTGGTCTGCATTGCCGGCAGTAAGTCGAGCCCGTTTCCAGTGAGAGTTGGACTCCGCCAGGGCTGCCCTTTGTCACCGATTCTTTTATGGACAGAATTTCTAGGCGCAGCCAGGGTGTTGAAGGGGTCCGGTTTGGTGGACTCAGGATTGGGTCACTGCTTTTTGCAGATGATGTTGTCCTGTTTGCTTCATCAGGCCGTGATCTTCAGCTCTCTCTGGATCGGTTCGCAGCTGAGTGTGAAGCGGCTGGGATGAGAATCAGCACCTCCAAATCTGAGACCATGGTCCTAAGCCGGAAAAGGGTAGAGTGCCCTCTCAGGGTTGGGGGAGAGATCCTGCCCCAAGTGGAGGAGTTCAACTATCTCGGGAAGTGAGGGAAGAATGGACCGTGAGATCAATAGGCGGATCGGTGCGGCATCCGCAGTGATGCGGGCTCTGCATCGGTCTGTCGTGGTAAAAAAAGAGCTGAGCCGTAAGGCAAAGCTCTCAATTTACCAGTCGATCTACGCTCCTACCCTCACCTATGGTCATGAGCTATGGGTAGTGACCGAAAGAACGAGATCGCGAATACAAGCGGCTGAAATGAGTTTCCTCCACAGGGTGTCTGGGCTTTCCCTTAAAGATAGGGTGAGAAGCTCAGTCATCCGGGTGGGGCTCAGAGTAGAGCCGCTGCTCCTCCGCATCGAGAGGAGTCAGATGAGGTGGCTCGGGCATCTGAACAGGATGCCACCTGGACGCCTCCCTGGTGAGGTGTTCCGGGCACGTCCAACCGGGAGGAGGCCCCGGGGAAGACCCAGGACACGCTGGAGGGACTATGTCTCCTGGCTGGCCTGGGAATGCCTTGGGATTCTCCCAGAAGAGCTGGAAGAAGTGGCCGGGGAGAGGGAAGTCTGGGCCTCTCTGCTTAAGCTGCTGCCCCCGCGACCCGACCCCGGATAAGCGGAAGAGGATGGATGGATGGATAAATAAATGTATATTATACATGGAATTAGATGTCAAGCAAAATGACACCTTTTATTAGCTAACTAAAGAAATTACACTATACAAGTTTTCGAGGCAGCTGAGGCCCATTCTTCGCACAACTACTGTATATTATGCAGAAATTGCAAAAAGAAAATAAGCATTTAGTTTGAGACGACGGGAGGAAGCAATGAATTACTTGATAGCAGGGGGCAAAGACTTTGAAACATTTTGAAACTCCCAGATGACATTCATAGCACACTGTGGAGGAATGAGCTTGTGGCTAAAAGTGCTCCAAGTGAGCACCTCCTGGCAGGAATTTTTTTCATAATGGCATCCAGTTTTGCCTCCACTGTTTTTAGTACAACAGCTTCCAGTGTGTCCAATGTTTGTCCTGTGATGGAGCAGAGTTATTTGATATGTTTGTTCTGGCATTGTGTGTCTTTTGATCTCTAATTGCTACCCCAGGAGACTACAGTGTGGAAAAATACATCAGTACTGCGGACTGGTGGACATTTTCAGCAGCTTCCTGCATACACTGGATTGAAAAAGTATTCGACCCTCTAGACCAGTGATTCCCAAACTCGGTCCTGGGGACCCCCTGTGGCTGCAGGTTTTTGTTCCAACCAGCTTCTGTTTTTAATTGAACTTCTGGACTAATTAAGTGAACAGATATTTCCCAAGTTCTGTGTTTAGGGAACAATATAGAATTTAGAAAACTAAGATTGCTAAAAAAAAATTAAAATGTACCAAGCAGTTATATAGGAATAATTTTTTTTTTTTCTTTTTAACCGTATTTTCATCTTGATTTTCATTCTACTTTTCAAGGTGTTCTAATTGTTTAATTAAACCATTATTTAGTAATTAGTGGTTCTGACTCTAAAGTATTTGCAGCCTTTGATTATTTAGTGGTGTTTGCCTGGGTGTCTGATCCACTCATTTTTAATTGTCATTATTAAGATACAACGAAGGGGGAAAACTGCACTGAGAAAGGGCAAAGTATAATGAAATCAACAAAAGAGTTAAGCATTTAAATCTATAGCAAAAGCAGAAATATTTCTAAATGTCTTATAAATGTAAAAATCATGTTGCTGTGCTTTTCTGAATGTTAAATAAAAGAAAAAAAAAACAACAGCTAATTGAGATCAGTGTTATCAGGTGTTGTCACTGATTAGGAATCTGGTTAGAACAAAAACCTGAGGGGGTACCCAGGACCGAGTTTGGGAAACACTGCTCTAGACAAAGTTTACATTTCCTGTAATATTTTTCTTTGAAAATGCATCTTTAGTTTCATACTGTTACATATAAATGAGGGCCTCTTGGACAATACATATTCATTAAAAAAATCATGAAAATCAAATTATGCTGCAACGATAAAGAACATATCTGCTGTTGAATAGGTATTTGACCCATAATAGCTTGGTGACTGTATGATTGTTAACAATGCAATAAGGGTAATGAAAACAGGTGTAAACAATTAATCATCTAGCTTGTTGACTGGTCTATAAGTGATTATTTAGGTCAGTTCGTAGGAACATACAGCTGAGAAATCAGTACAAGTGGCTTATTTGGTGAAACCTCAAAAACTGACAAAAAATGAAGACAAGGGAACTACTGTGATTAAGAAGTTTAAAGATGCCAATGGTGCCAAGAAGATTGCCAAGCTCCTTAGCCTCAGGGTGTCCATTGTGAAGGCCATCATAGCGAAGTGGATGACAACTGGAAGCATAGTGAACTGGCCTAGTTCAGACTGCCCTGTTAAAATAACAAAGAAAATGTCAAGAAAGCTAGTCAGAGAAGTAAGAGCAAATCCCAAGGTGACTCTCGGTGACCTGCAAAGCTCAGTATCTGCAGCTGGAGTGGATGAGCACAAGACTATAAATATTGAAGGTTTTGCACAGATAGGGGCTATATGGCAGAGTTGCTAGAAAAAAGCCACTACTAAAAAAAATGTCATCTGAAAGCTCAATTAGAATTTGCTAACGGACATCTTGACAAGAGTCCTGCATTCTGGAGACATGTACTTTGGTCTGATGAGAACAAAATTGAACTTTTTGGCCGCAACACAAAGGTGTTTGTCTGGCAGAAGGAACGGACTGCCAATGATCCGGCGAACACCATACCTACCATCAAGCATGGTGGGGGGAGCATCATGCTCTGGGGCTGCTTCTTTAGGGCAGGTACTGGGTCCCTTGTCCGTATTGGAGAAGGAATGGATAGTAAGAAGTATATGCAGATTTTGGAAGAAAACCTTCAAACATCAGCCATGAAATTAGGACTCAGATGACGCTACCATTTTCAGCAGGACAATGACCCGAAACACTGTCTAAAAGTAACCAAAGCATGGTCTGACAAAGAAGATCCAAGTTTTATATTGGCCTAGCTAGAGTCCAGATCTGAATCCAATTGAAAAGTTGTGGCATGATCTCAAAATTGCAGTTCACAAACAAAAGCCTTCAGACTTTTGCAAGGAAGAATGGGAAAAATTGCCTCCATCCAGATGTGCTAAGCTTGTAGATGGCTATCCAAAGCGATTCCAAGCTGTTATTGCTACAAAGGGTGCTGTTGCTAAGTATTGACTGCGTGTCATGTGAAGGGGTCAATTACTTTTTCAACAGCATTTTTCACAACATGATTGTCAATTTGCATTTTAGTTCGCCAAGCTCTATATGTTTCAAAATATGTACACAGAGAAATAAAAGTTCACTGTGATATTCTGTATTTGATTTTTATAGGTTGTAATGAAGTAAGATGGAAATACAGTGGCTTTCCAGAGGGGGTCAAATACTTTTTCAACCCACTGTATATCAAAAGACAGAGTCTCCTCATGAAGTACGATCTGCTCTGACCCTTCTTGCACAGTACCACTGTGTTGTCAGACCAGTCCAGTTTGCAGTTTTGTAGATCTGCACCAATTCCACAGCCTCCCCTTGAATCGTGACTGCTTTCAGAGGTTCTTTGGCACGCCAGAAATCCACCACCAGCTCCTTTGTGCTTCTGATTTTTAAGTAGAAGGTGGTTCTTATTGCACCACAAGACAAAGTCTTTCACAAGCCTCTTGCACTCAAACTTTTTTTTTTTAATCTTTCTCTGATGGCATTATACTATTAGTACGTTGTGCAGAAGGTAAACAGGAACGGAGACAAGACAGTTCCCTGTGGTGCTCCAGTACTACACAACATCACTTGTGAGAAGATAATGTGGTTTCAGTGACGTCGACTTATTCATTGGCGGCTACACCGTTATAGTAAATTTAACCGTACTGCTCGTCTTGATTTTGTTAACAACTCTATATTTGTCTCCGGCCAGAACATCTCTCGCGGTTACAATGTAACCATAAATGGCTATCCTCTTTTAATGCAGTTCTCTGTTCACTTATAACCAAGTGTTGCTCTTCGGGTGGCAAAGATTAAAAGCCAGTGTTTCATCCAACTGTCAATGAAAGCATGCCACGTTAACGGGTCTTACCGTAAATAAATCCTAAAAGCGAAAGCGAAACTGTTGCAGCGTATGCGACACCCCATTTGAAAACCTTTCACTTCTGCAGTCATTGACGGAGCCAGCCTGCTTGAGAAGAGTGCCGAATGCGGCAGCGTCCCTCTCACTATACGAGTGTTTGTGTGGCCGCCGTCTCTGCGTAGCCATGAGGTACGGCACGGTGCTCCTCGCGCTGCTCTTTTCTCTAAACCCCGCTTGGACTGACAGTAAGTAAAGTTCACTCCTTCTACGCTTCTTTTTTTATTCCACTCCTACCAAATGTAAATGAGATGAGAATTTCACACCTTTGCGCTCCCAGTCCGACTTGCTTGGTCTGAAGGTAAAGAAGCGTTGAACTGCAGTCCTGCAGCAAACAAACCCGCGGCGGCTCCGAACTCGTTTGTTTCGTTGGTAATCCGGCATGGAGGGGCTTGAGCAGCGCATGCTATCTCGAAGTGCTAGTTTTGGACAACTTTGTTCAAGTGATAACGCGGAAGCCCGCAGTTTCACACGAAGCTCTAGGAGCCGTTGAAGCAACGTGCAAAAAAAATGACAGCCTTTCCATACCTCTTGCAGATTTCTTTTAAAGATGATAATGCCAAAGGGCAGTTCCAGACGTGCGAGTCTTTTGTCAGTTGGTTTGGACACCCCCATCGTTGTAGCGCAGCCTTCAAATAAGAGGCAAAGGGAAACGCCGCCAGTTTTATACTTCATGAATCAAGAGTGGCGCAGTCATTGACGTTTCTCCCTCACACCTTCGGGCATATGGGTTCGATCCATGATTTGGTTACCAGGTGGTGTCAGGAAGGCCTAGGACGCGCACGCAATCATATTAGATTCATTGGCAACACGAGCCAAGTGCGTGCGTTTATCCGCTCTTGATCACTGACAGTTTTGATCCCTTCACCCCTTTGAGAAGGAACGGCCTGCATGTTGTGGTTCTGGAACTGGATAGATGCTGAATTAATAACAGTTATTAAATTATATAAATTATAAATAAATTATAGAAAATATTGCACTATCTGCGGTGGGCTGGCGCCCCGCCCGGTGTTTGTTTCCTGCCTTGCGCCCTGTGTTGGCTGGGAATCCAACAGGGGTCTGCAGGGATTGGCTCCAGCAGACCCCCGTGACCCTGTACTGTAGTTAGGATATAGCGGGTTGGATAATGGATGGATGGATATTGCTCTAGGGCTGCTGCCTCACAGTTAGGAGACCTGGGTTCGCTTCCCGGGTCCTCCCTGCGTGGAGTTTTCATGTTCTCCCCATGTCTGCGTGCGTTTCCTCTGGGTGCTCCAGTTTTCTCCCACAGTCCAAAAGCATGCAGGTTAGGTGGATTGGCGATTCTAAATTGGCCCCAGTGTATGCTTGGTTTGTGTGTGTCCTGTGGTGGGTTGGCACCCTGCCCAGGATTGGTTCCTGCCTTGTGCCCTGTGTTGGCTGGGATTGGCTCCAGCAGACCTCCGTGACCCTGTGTTCGGATTCAGCGGGTTGGAAAATGGATGGATGGATGGATATTGCTCTAGTGTGCTTGAGGGGAACTGGCCTCAAAGGAGAATTTCAGGAGGTGGTGGAAAAATGTTTTCAGGGCACGTTTTCTGCTCCGTAAGCCATTTTGTTTTAAGCATAAGGTCAAAAAAGTGTAGTGAGTGAATGACGGGTGGAATGGAGCACTTTATTGGTTTCCTACATTTGAGGCCTTATGGCACTGTACTCAATCCTACATTTTAAAAAAGTGAAAAGAGAGGACAGAGAGAAATATTTGAATATCTTTATGTGTTACAGTGCAGGTCAGGTAAAAGAAATACATTTGAGCATTTTATTTATACTGTACTACAAATATATACTACATATTTGCCTAAAAATACACTTTCCTTGACTTTTTCTTGTGAAAAATGTTCAGTGACAATGTTCATCACAATGAAATGTCCTTGCCAGGTTCGACTCGATATCCTGCCTGGTCGAATGCACAAGACATTCCTGATAAGTTGCAGGCTTTAAAAAATTAATTGGCTTGAGTTTTCTAAATAGATTCTGTGCAGAAGCTATAAAGTATCCGTAAGCTGGCTCAAACATTTGTAAATAGGTCCAAGTCGATATTCTGTTAGTATGTTCAATAGAGCTAACAATGTTAACTGCATTTCCAAAATTTGCCTTATGTACCAAGTGTAAATGTTACATTTCTGTTGCAAAATCCTCATCATTATGGTCACCAGAATATTGCTTTGATTAAGATAAAGCTTTTCATTTCTAATCACCTTCAGACATGGTGAGATATTTGCACAAGAAATCAAATGTTTTAGCCATCTGCTTCATGACATTGAATGTTACAGTTAATACTGCTATAAAATTGTGTACCAAAACATAAAAAAAAACATTTTATTTGCATCTTAAAGGACAGAAAACCATCAGAACATACTGTAACAACACACCCTATATAACATATATCCCCAGTCTACCATACTTTATTTTGTTAATAGTTCATGAAAAAATAACTACAAATAATTACCAAATGAGTGTTAAAAATCTCATCATGGAGGCTCAGGTGAGCCAACTATAAATTTAGTATTTCACTGACAACACTTCTTAAAGTTAGGCATTTTTACTGACACACTCAGTTTTTTACTGCAACTCTTAAAGCAACAGTCTGTGTATTCTGCCAACGTATCCAATAGCTCAGTGATTCCCCGTGATTTTTCAAAGACCAAACAAAAGTAAAGGCACAATTTAAAACTCAAAACATGATAAATTATCATTTTGAGGGAACTATCATGCGTGCACATTGCACAAGATATAGTATCCAGTACTCAAATAAAAACTAGTGATGAACATTCAGCCCAGTGATTGGCAGTTATTAAACAATGCAAACTTTTATAATGCCACTGTGCAAGGATAAGCCATCAACAGAATGAGCTCAAATTCTATCCTGCAAATGAGCAGCTTCAGCTATAAAGGAAGACGTTGCATAAGAATTTCCTCTACTGCTACAACAATAGGCAGTTCGTCCTTTAAGCCAGTGAGCTACAGGAAATATCGAGAGTTCATTCCCACTGGCAAGCACTACAGCAGTATGATACTACAGTATGAAATAAGACAAATTGTAATACCTGTGCTTGTGTGATTATTCTGTTAAGTAGTATTTTGTATTATGATTTCTGAACAATATAAAAATACAGGCAAGCTGCATACAATTTAAACTAGTTGTTTAACAACATAAAAACAAAATAAAACCGTAAATCTTTCATATATTTGCAGCCTGATAGAAAATCACTAGAAGCAATTGGAAAAGTGTTTTTCACCTCAGACTGTATGCATTTTTTTTATCTGTTTGTAACCACTGGATAAACCATAGCTCTTTAGTCCAAGCCATAGCATTAACTTTGTTTTTTTTCATTGTCGATTTGTTATCATGTAAGTAGTAAGTAATTAAGACTTACATTTTCTTTGGGTGTGGATTGTTCTGATATTTGTTTACAGGCACATACAAAGGAAATGGCCAACAGTGTCTGTGTATGACACAGAGACAAAGTTATGTAGAGTACATAGCTTTATTATTGTTTAATTCTATTGCTGCTGTCTTCAGCGTAATTTTTTTATGACCCATCAAATGTTTTTACAGAATTATAAACAGGCTTCAATTTTGACTTTTTTACAGACTATCTGTAAATTTACAAATGGTTGGTAACCCAAGTTAGATCCTCTTTGGCTGTCTGGGCCACAATGTGATGAATTGGCCGACTCCCCCCTCATAGGGCCTGTAGGAGAACAACCAATTCTGTCCTTTAATTTTAATATGTTAAAGAACCCTTAAAACTTACTCACCATTTAAGTGTTTTTCAGTCAGTGGGTAGAAGCCTCAGGAGGACTGCTGCCTTAATAAAATGTCAAGTTAAAGTCATAGTCATAATGAAAGAGAAACATTTTTCACACTTTCCATTTCAGTTTGGGGCTCTGGAATGCCATTTTATTTCCAAAAAGTGGAGGATTAAAGTAAGTGGAAATAATTTGCTCAAAAACTTTGGAAACAGATTTGTTTAAATTAAACCTTTAATCCTTTTAAGGAGAAAGTCAGTGAGCAGTGACATGGAGCATAGTATTCTCTACACTTTATAAATTCTTGTGCCTTAGGCACAATAAGCATGTTATGTGATTAACACAGTGACATATAGTATGATTTGCAAGTTTTAAGAAGTCCTTCATTTTTTTGTATTGTGAACTTTATATTGTAATGTGTACTAAAAAGTGTCTAATAAGTAAATATTACATTCTGAATAATAAGTCAATAAAACATATCATAAAAGAGGCAAAGAGTGGCAGGGTGGAAGAGTGGTTAATACTACTGTCTCATTGGTCCTGTGTGCTGGGCTTGAATCCTATGTAAAGTATGTCTACAACAGTTTGTTTCTTAATACTCTGGTATTCCTCCAATATTCCTAAACAGGTTTGATTTAGGTTAATTCACTATTTCATATTGTGTGTTTGGGTGTCTTGCAAGGGATTGTTGTCCCATCCAGGACTTATTCTTGCTTTGTGCTCAGTGCTGCTGGGGTAGGTTCAGGGAACCCACCACTCTGAATTGTATTAAGCACATTTAATAATATAGTGTTATAAAAGAGGCAAAAGAAACAGAAGCCAGTTGTTTTTTTCATAATTTTGTATTTGGAAAATATCTTTCTTCAAGGAGGGGACATTTTTCTTAGTCTGGGTTAGAATTCATTTTGTGCAAGAAAATAAGCCACAGTATTTTAATTTTACAAAATGAGGTCTTTATTAGAATTAATGTTCATCCAGAACTTTACATTAAAGTTCTGAATCCCAGTTAAAGCATTCTTCAGTCTTTATAGCTTGAAAATGCTCCCCTACTCATACTATAAATGTTCTTTCATACCAATATGAGTTGAGTCATGTCTGGTTACTTATTAGTTAGCAAAAATGTATCAGTTTTATTGCTTACATAGATCATTGTGTTATCAGTAACTCTCTGTGCTTGAAACTCCAAAATACTTCGTACCAATAAAGATACAGATTTGGTTACAACATAAAGAAAATAACAATTTAATATACATGAAACCCGTTCATTACGTATTGTTAAACAACAACATATTTTCCTAACGATAGAATTTAAAGTTATCAGGGCAGAATACAAACCCTAAATTGAGCATATATTCTTCCACACATGTTAACAGGATTATATAAGAGGAAAACAAGTTTTTTCAGGTTATTTCTTAATAAATTGTACTTGTGTATGTGTAGTTTGTGTGTTTGTAAACAGATGTGAATCTTTTTTTTTTTTGCTGACATCATTGCAACTTTAAAAAATATATTGATTTCAAACATCATAAATTCATTAAACATGCTTTACTGTCCAGTACCATTGTGTATGGAAAAATCATATACAGTAATCCCTCTTCAATTGCGGGGGTTGTGTTCCAGAACCCCCCGTGATAGGTGAAAATCCGCGAAGTAGAAATCATGTGTTTGTTATTTTTATATATTTTAAGCCCTTATAAACTCTCCCACACTATTTATAAATATTCCTTGCACAGTTATACAGCATAAACCCTTTATATTCTCTTAGTTATTAGGTAAGATTCTGTGAAATTATGTATATAAACACACTGTTTATATACTACTCACAAACATATGTATCGTATATCATTGAGGAGTTTTATTTAATACGTAATACAGTTTTAAACATATTGTAATTGATTAGGTAATATAAAAATAAGTGAAAAATCTATAACATGTAAATGCTCAACATAAAACCAAAATGTTATTTTAAAGATACTGTGGAACTTTTCCAATATCACATATGTTACAGCCATTAAGATAGACAGGCCATTGGCAATAAATACCTACAATGCAAGAAAAATTGTATAAAATGTTTGTACAGTTACAATAAACGTACATACATGTACTAAGTACGTAGAAAATTAGTTATGGGTACTCACCAACAATGACACGATGACTTGTCCGATAAAGGTGAGTTTAATTTTACTGCACAACAAAGGAGCGCGTTTCAGCTCTTCTAAAGGAGCCTCTTCAGGTGATTGTGTAGCACCGCCATTGTTCTTCTTATAGCAGTCTTCAATCCAAATCCCTAAAGCAGATTCAATCCAGACTACCGCCTTATTACATCCAATTACAACTCGTTTTGCGCCCTGGTTAAAGGACACTGTGGCCGTAGATCTTATATTCTTTTCCTCCTTTTTAAATAAAAACAATCATTGACTCATTGTTGCCGTAATGGCGTCCTGCAGCAGTGTAGCTGTTCCCTTACTTCAACATATCCAAAACTTTTACCTTTTCGGCAATCGTTAGCATCTTCCGTTGGCGCCTGGGCACGGCTCCTAAAGCAGTAGCAGGAGCAGATCGTTTTGGAGCCATAATGAAGGGCTTGACTATGCACAAAGATAAACACAACAGTTAACTCTTTACACAGCGAAACACGTTGATGCTGAATGAGCGAGACGAGACTTCCTGGTTAACACAGCGGAATCGAATTCGGCGCTCCGTCGCTGAGCCAATCAGCACACAGGAACTGAATATAGCGTCCCTTGTATGAAATCAATTGGGAAAACCCACTGAGGAAGCATGTACCAAAAGTAAATTGTCCGCAGAAACCCGTGAAGCAGTGAAAAATCTGTGTTATTGTATTATCGTGGTATTTCCCTCCACTTGCCCATTTACCTGTTTCCTCAAGGGTAAGGGTTCTCGTCAAGTTCGTTATCGGGTTGGTCTACTGTTGCACTTTAAGATGAACACACACACACACACAGATAAACACACACACAGACCCTAACCACAACAGTGCTCCATGAATGACACACACACGCTGATTAACCCTTAACACTTTAAACCACACAAGTGCTATATTAATAACAGCCTGTCATTCAGCACTTCAAGAGACTTACTTATTTTCAGCACGAACAACAATACAATGTTTTAGTGATATCTCAGACCTAAATATTACTTTTGGTCTACAAGAATACATTTAAACATACAAAGACTCAGCACTCTTGACTATAAGCCATTCATCAGCCAAGAATACCTTCTTTATCGTATCTGTCCCTTCTGTTGAGTATAGCGCTCTTCACTCTCAGCCATATAAACCTCGCAGCACAGAAATAATGGCAAAAATCCGGCTGTCACCAGCTGCTCAAAGAAATCTAACTTATTACTTCAATCACTCTAGACATTAAGACAAAGCATTGAAAGTTAAAAGCAGCATGGTATTTATTACAAGAATAATAATAATAGATAGATAGATAGATAGATACTTTATTAATCCCAAGGGGAAATTCACAAATACCACAAGAAAAAAGAATACTAGAAAATAGGTAGTGAAAGGAAAGTCTGAATATATATAGTCTTTAGAAAAAGCTTACGAAAAAGTTACAGATGACAAGGATGAATGTCCCAGGGAGGCGTTTGATTTAGCAATCGATGTTCATTATGCCTTTCTGACGACCAGGGCCATCTTCGTCCGTTCCTCTTCTTCTTTCTTCTTCTCCCTTTGCTTCTCTTTCTTCTCCCTTTGCTTCTCTCCTTCTTTCCAAACCAAGGCATATTTATTATGAAATGTCAAGCCTTGGTTTCACAACACATGCACCTGATTGGCTGGCTGTCCAAATGATTGATGAATTAATTCAATTTCCGTTTTCCCACACAACAAAACCTTTGATGTACTCGGAGGCATCAGTAGTTCTTCCTGTCCTAGGCTATAAAGCAAATTGTTGTTCCAGATGTCCATCCATCAATAGCCTGAGGTATCAGCTCAGCATCCTTTCCCAGGCTATAAAACCAAATTAGCATGAAGCTATGAACAAGTGTTATAAAAGTAAGGTGTAAGGGAAGAAAACCTGCTTTAATTTGTTAATTTCATCTGTTGTCTTGTCTTGAACAAAATATAATGGAAACCAAAATGTACAGATTTTATACACCATAACACTCCACCCCTATTTTGGTCAGACAAACTAAAGATGAACTGTGAGTCCTTCAAACCCTTGGCCGTCCGGGTTGGTAGTGTGTTCCCACGCCCTTCCAGTCGCCTCCTACTGCCCAAGTACTCAGTCCCTCAAGCAGATTTGGCTCACCAAGGACATTTGAAGTACTTCACAGCTCCCACAATTAGCAGAAAAAGAAAAAATTATCAGCAGATGCAGTTCTTATGCTACGATCCCAACAGATATACTGCAAAATTTGCCATTGTCATTTCATAATGATTCCATAAGCATTCTGAATCTTTGGCTAGTTGACTCTAGTAATTCCTGTGTTCTGTTACTTCTGCAGCTCTTGTCTTTATTTCTTCAAATGCCAAAGATGCTGTATGCAAGATGGAAGCTGGATTGCCTAAATCTTAAACACCTATTCCAAGTTCAAGTGGTTTGCCAATTCCAAATTAGTGTCTGCCACATTACTGTGTTTCACCTAAACAATTTTAACTATTTACTCCACCCCTGGACCCCTAAACACAAGTCCATCTATCTAAGCTACAATTCTATACAAACAACAGAAATGTTTTTATAATGTCTTTGCATCTGATAACTAAATACCTGGTCTTAGGAAGGAACACGTTTCCTCAGATGAGGCCTTCATCTCAACTATCAAATAAACCAAAGTAATTTCCCTGCTCAATTTATTCAATCAGTAGAGAGATCCGACTGCCACCAATTCTGGCCAGAATAAATTGGGACATCCTGTATGGGGCATCAAGTGTCTTTCCATCCAACAGATCACCACTGGAAGCTGCACCCAACAGGTGGACACCCTCTCCTGTTCCCTCCTTGAGCACTAAAAATATTTTTGGCTTATACCACTACTTGGTGTTCATATGAAATGCCTCCTTCAACTCTTAGTGTCCTTCTCTAATGTGATCACTTTCCCATTCAAAACTAAAAATTAACTATGACCTCCTGCATTGTACATTATATTACATTTCCATAGTGTCATATGAATTCTCTATGATAAACTTTACAGTTCTGAACTTTAATATCTTATACAATGTAGGATACCAGTTTGTCAAAAGGCCCAAAACTTCTCTAAATTTAGTTGTTCTATTTTGTTCTAAATTTTGTTCAGCTTTCTTTACTTTGTTTTTTTTGTAGCACACATTATTGGACCAATTTACTCACTAAATAATTACATTAACAAAACTGCAAATCTAACATTCTAGTTTAGAATTCAAAGCTGAAATGTATCTAATTAATTTAGCTTTAATGTCCAGTTCCTTATGTTATATTCCTGGTTTTATGGTTCCCTCTGAGACATGCACTTCCCCCAGTTCCTAACTATGGTAGCCATAAAAGGCACACCAGGTGTGAGGTGGTTTGTGGCGTGGTGGTTAGCTCAGCTGTAGTTAGAGTGGGACCAGCCTGGTGGAATCACAGAACTCAATGCCATTGCCACCCCTTCAAATGTAGCAAATGTTAAAGTGCACCCTGAGCACAACTCTTTGGAGGACCACCAGAGGAATGTTAGCTGCCTCTCTTGCTGGAGCATCACTTCCACAGTCACAGATACTGTTGTGCAGCTCCCTGCAGTGCAGCTTCTTGCCTCTAAGTGACTAAGATTATAGTCTTTAGGGCATCCAGCACTCCATTTATCCCCTCTTTGTACTCACTTAGCACATTGCAAGCTTCTTTACTGCTTTTCCACCACTGGTCTTACACTCATGCCCCTTTACACCTTTCCATCACCCACAAAGCACAGAATATCTATGACACCCAACTAATGGGCCTCAAAAGGTGGAGGAAAATAGCCTGTTTCAAAGTGACCATTAAAACACAAGACACTATATTGACATTTAACCCACCCCAGAATGGACATCACTTTAAATCACCTAGTTTAGCCTAGTGGGCTATACACATCAATATACAGGCTACAAAAAATTAAAACAAATGCAAAATAAGGCATAACCTATCTGTCTAGGCCTTTTGGACAAAGTGATTCCCTCATAGTCTTTTGATTGTCTTGATCATTGTTCTCCCTTTGGGTCCTATGAAATCCCTACAAATGTGTCCTAAACTATCCTGTCTTGCCCTTAGAAACCAGCTTCCCTCTGCATGCAGTACATCCCATGTTATGTGCTTATGGAAGAGAACACTTAGCTTTTATCTCTCAGTGTCCAGGTGTCTTTCCTCAGTCCAGTGCTCGACAATGGTGGTGATGATGATGCAGTCCTTTGGCCTCTTTCAGCAGAATTCTGATGCTTGCTTCAGGTCCTAGTATAAAAACTTTGTCGCACACAAATTCAGTCCAAACATAAACAGTTCATTCTGGTTCTAAAAAGTCTGTAGAAATGGATGCAAAACAGTTTTTCTGGCTTTCAGTCAAATCAAGTCTTTTGTCCTTTATTCTA
The DNA here is from genome assembly GCF_016835505.1 of Polypterus senegalus. NCBI lineage: Eukaryota > Metazoa > Chordata > Cladistia > Polypteriformes > Polypteridae > Polypterus > Polypterus senegalus. The sequence continues at coordinate 80,938,036 of NC_053161.1, forward strand.
GCAGCCACTGTTTCTCATTTTCTGGATGATGTTCTTCCTAGACTATTAATCCAGACCTTGTTATCAGGTGTAATTATTAATAGTGCTGCAACTTGCCATACTTTGTCCACAACCAGAGTGAATGAAATAATATTAATTTCTAATTGAGAGAAAGAGAGAGTGCTCACATATTTTATTAAAATGTCTGCCTTCTGTCCCTGCTCCACAATAACTCCTAGAGCTCTTTACCTACCAGACAGACTTAACAAATATGTGACACCTGTCTTTCTTCCTGCTTTGGTGATCATGTAACAAAGACCCTAAAAACTACCCAGCTGTTAGTGTGAATCACAACAGGCCTTTCTGTATGTCCTTCTTACTATCAAAGCAACAGCTTTCAACTCAGCTCACTAGCTACATTTTCCCTACATGCTGAGTGCCAGAAACTGGATGGTAAGCCACTGCCTTCCATTTTCTTATTCCCCAATATGAATGTGCTGCTTGTAATACCAATAAGAATTTCAATCAAACTAACTGCTAAAATGGCCATTTCAATCCATTCACTTTTAATTCAAATACATTCAAAAGCTTTCATATACATACATTTGCTTTGCTTTCATCTTCTGTATTTCTTTCTTTAATTCACTTAGTTTTCAGTCACATTATTCAACTCATGCCCTGCAGTCTACAATGGCTACAGAGAATGCAGTTCAGTAGAGAATAATGGAAGAAAACACTTAACTCTTTTCACTTTCTTTCACTTACAGTTTGGCATTGGCTGTTTTTATAATGCCACATGCCATTTTCATACCAATTGTTGCATTTGTCCATCACTAAACAAATGCACACCATATTGTCACTTACACTTTCCTTCATTACCACATACAAATAACCCTCACATTATAGCAGCTTTCCTTGTACTCTGCCTCTCCAATAGACAGTAAATTTTGTTTTCTAAGCAGCACTAATCAACATGGGCTTTGAAAGGTATGCTCCCAATAACCAGCTTCATTTCTACTGCTGTTGCTGGATGTTCCACTGCCCTATAGCCTGTAACAGCTGTTCACCTTTAAAGTTATAAGGATCGATGCTACTTCAGTGTTAAATGTAAATCAAAGTTAAAAACGTGCTTTTTCCTTAAAACAAGGGTCAGTTTGTGCAGATCTACACTCTCACTCCGCTTATCTCATTTGCAGGGGACCACCTTTAAAACACTGGCCTCAGGGGGTTTTCTTTCCACCCCTCGCTGAGACCTGACAACTGCTCCTCCCCCGCTGATCTCTGTTGCTGCAAGCCGCTCACCTCGCTATCATAAAACACCTCTGCCTGTTTAGCCTGCACAACAACCAGCATACTTGAATGACTGCCTCCTGTCCCATCAGCAATCTGCTCTGCTATTAACTGCGCTCCGGTGTGCAGCGTAACAGCTGCGTGTCCTTGCCTTTCAACAAAAGCGGCTCTCTTATCAGCAAGCAAATATGAGAGTGCAGCGATCTGTGACAAACTAAGTTATCCTGCATTTATCTCCTGTTTCTCAGGGTCAAAAGACCCCGAAATCAAAGCACACACTTTAACACTGAGCGATCGTTGCTTAATCTGTGTGGCATTCTCTTTATACATTTCTAAGTGTACTGCTAGCTGCTTGCGACTTTTTGGCCATCTATTTCTCATCTGTCTTGCCTCCACAACTAACTGCTTTATAATAATTAACAATACATAACCTGTCTGACCAGCAGACAAGTGTATGTTTTCTATTTTAGCCGCCTTTGCCTCCACTTTATGCAGAGACGGCTTCTCTGCGTCTTTGACTAGCGCAACGGCCTGCGATTCTTCACTCTCTACACCCGTTGCAGTTAAAGTTGTGGCTGCTGCCTCCGTTTTTAGCGGAGAAAACACAGCTGTAACAGCTGATTCTACCGTATACCTAAAAAACTTTACAAATGCTGTTGATGCACGCTGACATGTGCCGGCTGTATGCCAGCATGCGATTACAGCATATTTGCCGCCTGTGGACGATCCATCCCTGTCTTTGAAAAATGAAACCAAACACACAAAATGCAACACATGATTACTCCGTTAACCCTGCTCGCGCCAAAATGTATTATCGTGGTATTTCCCTCCACTTGCCCTTTTACCTGTTTCCTCAAGGGTAAGGGTTCTCGTCAAGTTCGTTATCGGGTTGGTCTACTGTTGCACTTTAAGATGAACACACACACACACAGATAAACACACACACAGACCCTAACCACAACAGTGCTCCATGAATGACACACACGCTGATTAACCCTTAGCACTTTAAACCACACAAGTGCTATATTAATAACAGCCTGTCATTCAGCACTTCAAGAGACTTACTTATTTTCAGCACAAACAACAATACGATGTTTTAGTGATATCTCAGACCTAAATATTACTTTTGGTCTACAAGAATACATTTAAACATACAAAGACTCAGCACTCTTGACTATAGGCCATTCATCAGCCAAGAATACCTTCTTTATCGTATCTGTCCCTTCTGTTGAGTATAGCGCTCTTCACTCTCAGCCATATAAACCTCGCAGCACAGAAATAATGGCAAAATCCGCTGTCACCAGGTGCTCAAAGAAATCTAACTTATTACTTCAATCACTCTAGACATTAAGACAAAGCATTGAAAGTTAAAAGCAGCATGGTATTTATTACAAGAATAATAATAATACCACAAGAAAAAGAATACTAGAAAATAGGTAGTGATAGGAAAGTCTGAATATATATAGTCTTTAGAAAAAGCTTACGAAAAAGTTACAGATGACAAGGATGAATGTCCCAGGGAGGCGTTTGATTTAGCAATCGATGTTCATGATGCCTTTCTGACGACCAGGGCCGTCTTCGTCCGTTCCTCTTCTTCTTTCTTCTTCTCCCTTTGCTTCTCTTTCTTCTCCCTTTGCTTCTCTCCTTCTTTCCAAACCAAGGCATATTTATTATGAAATGTCAAGCCTTGGTTTCACAACACATGCACCTGATTGGCTGGCTGTCCAAATGATTGATGAATTAATTCAATGTCCGTTTTCCCACACAACAAAACCTTTGATGTACTCGGAGGCATCAGTAGTTCTTCCTGTCCTAGGCTATAAAGCAAATTGTTGTTCCAGATGTCCATCCATCAATAGCCTGAGGTATCAGCTCAGCATCCTTTCCCAGGCTATAAAACCAAATTAGCATGAAGCTATGAACAAGTGTTATAAAAGTAAGGTGTAAGGGAAGAAAACCTGCTTTAATTTGTTAATTTCATCTGTTGTCTTGTCTTGAACAAAATATAATGGAAACCAAAATGTACAGATTTTATACACCATAACAGTTATATATTTAGATATGCTTACATAAAATCCGCGATAGAGTGAAGCCGCGAAAGTCGAAGCGCAATATAGTGAGGGATTACTGTAAAGGGTGTGATAGAAGGTCGGCAGTTCAACCTGGCTGAAACCCCCAGGACGCTATATGGCGACTTCCCTACAGCTTAGCTTACCCAGATTCCCACAGGGCACTATGGGAGATGGAGTTCGGCTTCACAGCCCTGCTGGGTACCATGGGTGCCACCAGGGGATGCTGCAGGGAGACACGGGGACTTCTGTTTCCAAGTACTCCCAAGTCATGGGGACAGAAGGACAGAAGTACTTCCGGGCTGAAGAAAATACTAGTCTTCATCTGACCCGGGTCAAGGACTATATAAAGGACTGATGGGAATCCAGCAAGCGAGCCGGAGTTGGGAGGGAGTGTGACGGAGCTGCTGGGAGGAGAGAATTGTATTAGTGATTATTGATTTATTGTTTATTGTGGTGGTTGTGGTGCTTTAGGGCAAAACATTGAAAAAAGAAGAAATTAAAATGACTACTTAGTGATTTTATCCCGTGTCTTGCGTACTGTCTGTTAGGGTAAAGGTGAGCAACCGCGCCACCAAGTGTCCACTTTGTGACAAGGGTTAAAAATGCTTATGAATTTATAATTTTTTTGGCCCTAGTGTTTATATGCAGGTGCATGAGTGTGTTTGCCATGCATAGGGCTGGCATTGTATCCAAGGATTGTACCTGCCTTGTGCCCGATACTTGCTGGGATAGGTTCCAGTTTCTTATGATATAGTAGGTTTGGAAGATGGATGGATGGATGGATGGAGAGGCAGTGGTAATGCAGCTGCTTTGTTGCTTCATTGTTCTGTTCCTCGACAGTGCCTGTGTAGAATTTGCACATTCTCATGTAATTTGTGCTAGTTTTGCTCTGGGCTTTCAAACTTTCAGCCCATGTTTCAAAGATATGCATGTTTGATTAATTGGTAACCATGGACTGGCCTGGTGTGGGTGATTTTGCCCTATGATAGACAGATACCCCATTTAAGGTCCTTTCCTTCCTTACACCCAGGACAGACCGTTGCTATCCACAAACCTGAACTGGATAAGCAACTTTAAAAATGTTTGTTGTTTAGGGTTGGCCAAAGTGACACAATTATAATTAATTATAATAGGGAACAGGATTGGATTGTCAGGGAGGCCATAACAGCGAGATCTTTTCATATCCTCCCCATGTTCATGTGGATTTTCTTCAGCTACTTCTGGCACGTTTGGCTTCCCAAGGCATTGTGCTTCTTGTTAACTGGTTGCTTTAAACTGGACCAGTTTAAGTGAGTATGCTCTGTACTTAACTGACACCCTGTCCACGGTTGGCTGCTGTGTTACAGTTAATAATGCTAGGATTGACTCTGGCAGCAAGTGATTCTTTAGAAAGCTGGGTCAGTTCATGAGTAGATATTAAATGTGTAGGTTTCCAGCTGTGATTAGAGTTCCCCTTGATGCTAGGAATGCCAATATTTATTTGATTTAGTATATATGTAGGCCTAGATTCTGCTTAGTTTGTTAATTGGTGAGGAAAATCATTTTAATAAAATAATTTTAAGTATTTTAAATTACCTCACACACTGATCCTCTTTAATTGTTAACTTTTCAAAGCTTGCACAGTTAAATAGCAGGTTGTACGCTTGTGAGATTCTTGCAGTGTACTTGAAGGTTGTTTGCTTTGAATTTACTTCTGAAGAGATATTTGCATATCACAAATTACTGATAATAGTTCAGGGGTTCGGTATTGTGGCATCTCAGGTAGCATCACTAATTAAATTTCCTGTTAGATTGCCAGTAGGGATCTCCTTAGTGTGGAATTTGAGCTTTTCCTACACAGTCATGTGGGTTTCCACGAAATATTTCAGTTTCTCTCAAAACCCAAAAAGACTATAAGTAAACAGCAGCATGTGAGAGTACAATGTGATGAACTGCTATGTTATTCACTGCTGCCTCCTGCCATATGCACTTGGATATATATTTTTTTAATAAGATGATGCTCTGAAATATTATGTATGAATAGGATGCATTCTTATCCAGATGCTCATAAATTAACATAGACTACATCCATCCCAAATGTCTAACGCTGTATTATATAGACAATCTATGGAAGGATTTAATCTTCCTGTTTAAATTTGCAGAATAAAATATGGAACAAAGACAGCATTAACAATGTTATAAACCCAGTTAACAGAAATTGAAGTGTCATGCCAGGCTGAAGACATTTTTACTATGTGAAAAAAGCTAAACTAAAAAGCTGCAATATTTAATTTTTATTTATATTTGTAGTTATTTATAATGTTTAAAAAAAGTTATTGAAATAAGTTGTGACATATTAGGTGATTTTTTGTTGTTTATTAACAATCTCCTTGTCCCATTTTAGAAGGCACCTTAACTTATCCTAATAAAACCCCAATTCCAAAAAAGTTGTGACACTGTGTAAAATGTATATAAAAACAGAATGCAATGAATTGCAAATCTAATATAACTGTATTTTATTCACATTAGAACATAGAAACATATCAAATGGTTGAAAGTGAGACATTTCATGAGAAATATTAGCTCATTTTTAATTTGATGGCAGCAACACATCTCCAGAAAATGGGGATGGGGGCAACAAAAGGCTGAAAAAGTAAATAGTACTTAAAAGAAACAGCTGCAGAAACATTTTGCAACAAATTAAGTTAACTGACAACAGGTCAGTAACATGATCTGTATAAAAAGAGCATCTTAGAGAGGCAGATTCTCTCAGAAGTAAAGATGGGCAGAGGTTCACCAGTCTGCAAAATACTATGTCTATAAATTGTGGTATAATTTCAGAATAATGTTCCTCAACATTAAAATTGCGAAGCCTTTGAATACCTCATCAACTACAGTATATAATATCATCAAAAGATTCAAAGAATCTGGAGAATTCTCTGTGCGCAAGCAGCAATGCCAAAAATCTATATTGGATGCCTGTGATCTTTAAGCCATCAGGTGGCACTGCATTAAGAACAGGCACTAGTCTGTCATGGAAGTCACTGCATGGGCTCAGGAACACTTACAGAAATGTCTGTGAACACTGTTCGTCGTGCCATCCACAAATACAGGTTAAAGTTCTATCATGCAAAGAAGAAGCCATATGTGAACATAATCCAGAAATGCCGCTGGGCTAAACTGCTAAAATGGATTGGGGCAAAGTGGAAAACTGTTCTATGGTCAGTCAAATGCTTTTTGGAAAACATGTCTTCTGGATGAAAGAGGAGAAGAACCATCCACTTTTTTTTTATCAGTGCCCAGTTCAGAAGCTTGCATCTCTAATGGTATGAGGGTGAATTAATGAATATGGGCTTGACAGCTTACACATCTGCAAAGGCACCATCAATGTTGAAAGGTATGTACTGTATAGGTTTTAGAGCAACATATGCTCCCATCCACATGACATCTTTTTCAGGGAGGGCCATGCATATTTCAGCAAGACAATGCTAAACTGCATATTGCATCTATTACAATAGCATGGCTTCATAGTAGAAGAGTCCGGGTGCTGAACTGGCCTGCCTGCAGTCCAGACCTTTCACCATTAACATTTTACACAGCATTCCAACTTTGTTGGATTTGGGGTTGTATTTACTTTCCTTTGAGAATGGAGTTATTGGTGAGCACAGAGGATTTGGCATTATTCAAGAGGGTGCTAGTGGCTAAGAAAAAAATATTGTCTCTTGCGTTTGTGGAGAGCAGAAATACCAACCTTTATCTTTAGTGGGGACCAGCAGGGGCCAAAATTGAACAGCAACAAACACTATTAAAAATGTAAATCAAAACTCTCAAATTACTCATGAAGCAAGACATGTCAGTTATCCAGCTGTATGCTTGTGATATCCAAAACATGTATTTTTTTTACTAAAATTTTGTTAAATAAGTACAGCTGAAAATAAAATTAGTGTAAAATAGTGAAATACATTAAAGTGCAATTGTGCTTTTGAATATCTGCTTTTCCCTTCATTCACTGATCATGAGTACGATCCAATAACTTGGATTTGCTTGAATGCACTTTACTTTTAGGAAAGAATATAAAATAAAAAGTGTAACCTCGACATCCAGTAAAGGCAGTTTTATGTTCAAATTGCAATTGGAGCAACATAGCACTTTTAATATGTTTATTTTACTTTATATGTTCATGAAAAAACACAGGTTATTTTTAATTCTATTTTTTCAGACCAAGTAATAAATCAAGAGCGACCTTGCATTTCTCCCAAAAATATGAGCAGAAATTTAAGTGGATGAGTTGCTGTTGGAAGGTAGAACATCACTTGTCTTTAGTTAAACTGATAAAACATATTCTCTTTGCCTGTAAATGACAGATATATTCTGTGATTTTTTTAGATAAGGAAGACAGACATTTCCAGATTATGTAGCTACAGTATATTCATTAATCATGGTGCCAGAGAGTAGCAACATACTACATATTGATTAGGACATGCAAGTAAGAATTCTACTGCACTCTATACAAGTTACAGTAATAACAATATGTAAACTATATGAGTCTTCTACAGTGGTAGTGCTGCTGCCTCGCATTTAGGAGACCCGGGTGCGCTTCCTGGGTCCTCCCTGAGTGGAGTTTGCATGTTTTCCCCATGTCTGCGTGAGTTTCCTCTGGGTACTCTGGTTTCCTTCCACAGTCCAAAGACATGCAGGTTAGGTGCATTGGCGATTCTAAATTGTCCCTAGCATGTGCTTGGTGTGTGTTGTGTGTGTGTGTGTGTGCACTGCGGTAGGCTGGTGCTCTGCCCAGGGTTTGTTTCCTGCCTTGCGCCCTGTGTTGGCTGGGATTGGCTCCAGCAGACCCCCGTGACCCTGTAGTTAGGATATAGCAGGTTGGATAATGGATGGATGGATGAATCTTCTAGTAGTAGCCTACCTGGACTCACTGCAGTCTGCCTATCGGACAAGTGGAGGATGTGATAATCTGTTTGCTCTAAAAAGCTGGCAGCACTGTGAGAATTATGTTTTTTTTAAATTTTTCCAGTGCATTCAATACCATCCAGCCATCTCTGTTAAGGGGTCAGATCAGAGATATGCAGGTTGATGAGCCTGTGGTGCCCTGGATCATGGACTGCCTATTGGGCAAATCATAGTTTGTGAGACTCGAGGACTGTGTCTATGATATGGATGTAAGCAATACTGGAGTACCTCAAGGAACTGTCCTTTCTCATTTTCTCTTTAATGTTTACACCTCAGACTTAAAATGTAACACCATGTTATGTCACTTGCAGGAGTTCTCAGATTACTCTGCAATTTTGGGATGTATTGATAATGGAGAAGAGACAGAGTACAGGATTCAGGTGGAGAACTTTATTTCTTGGTGCACAGAGTATTTTGTCTACAACTATACATCAACAAAACCAAGGAACAGGTTATTGACTCTTGCTGCACCAAAGAGCCTCTAATACAGTATCTGTTTACTATTCAGGAAGTGGATGTTGAGGTGGTACACTCCTACATGTACTTGGGTGTCCACATTAATGGCAGATTGGACTGGTCTTATAACACAGCTATATAAGAAAGAGCAGAGCAGGCTTTATTTTCTTAGGACACTGATTAGTAAAGAAAAGTATGAAAACAAAACTGAGTGCCATTATGAACAATGTTGCACATTTCTGTCTGTCACACTAACACTTTCAGCCAACAAATTATTCAGCAGAAGTGTGTCAAGAAACGCTACTGGGGCTCCTTTATACTAACAGCAATATGCTCACTGTGACTGTAACTGTCAAGTTGAAAGTTTTTCTTTTTAGTCATTCTAGCATGTGCTCAGACTATAGCATTTATGTATATACAGTGGTGGGCAAAAGTAGGTTTACAGTTGTTCGTATGGAATTGCTTTATTAACTAAATAACTTTATTAACTCAATAGAATGATACAATGGCATTGAGCACTTACGAGATTATACCTAAGCGCGCTAATTGCCAGCCTCACGTACTCACAACTGTAAACCTGCTTTCGCCCACCCCTGTATATTTATTTTTATTATTACATGATTTTATTCAACTTTGCCTCTCTGTTTGTATGGATCAAATTTTGCAATCAATTTTTAACCCACTTTTACCAGTCCAATTTACTTCAAACTTTGCATGCGTGCTCATCTCCAACGACAATGCTGTATTTCATCAATTTTAACCCAGGACCTGTATGTCAGATTTAAATTTCTTATTTCCTTATATTATACTTTTAACAATTACACACACAGATATATATATATATATATATATATATATATATATATATATATATATATATATATATATATATATATATATATATACACTGATCCCTCACTATATCGCGCTTCGACTTTCACTCGGCTTCACTCCATCACGGATTTTAAATGTAAGCATATCTAAATATATATCACGGATTTTTCGCTGCTTCGCGGATTTCTGCTGACAATTGGTCTTTTAATTTATGGTACATGCTTCCTCAGTTTGTTTGCCCAGTTGATTTCATACAAGGGATGCTATTGGCGGATGGCTTAGAAGCTACCCAATCAGAGCATGTATTATGTATTAAATAAAACTTCTCAATGATATACGATATGCTTCCCGCACGGTGCTTGATTGTTTGCTTTTCTCTGTCTCTCTCTCTGACATTCTCTGCTCCTGACGGAGGGGGTGTGAGCAGAGGGGCTGTTTGCACAGAGGCTGTTTGCCTAGAGGATATGGATGCTCCTCTAAAAAATGCTGCTTTATTGCAGTGCTTCGGCATACTTAAAAGCCCAAAAGCACGTATTGATATTTTGATTGTTTGCTTTTCTCTCGCTCTCTCTCTCTCTCTGACATTCTCTGCTCCTGACACGCACTCTTTGAAGAGGAAGATATGTTTGCATTCTTTTAATTGTGAGAAAGAACTGTCATCTCTGTCTTGTCATGGAGCACAGTTTAAACTTTTGACTAAAGGGTTTTATTTCATGTCTAGAGGGCTCTAATAATGTTAAAAAACGTATTTAGAAGGTCGTAAACAGGTTTTCAATGATCTAACTGCGAAAATATTAGATTTATAAATAAAGAATCCTACTTCTTGGAAATTCATTTATCTCTCTGGAGCGGATGAACCGCTATAAACGAGGGTTTACTGTATATCTGTGCAGAGAATATTTATAAACAGTGTGGGAGAGTTTCTAAGAGCTTAAAATATATAAAAATAACCATACAAACATATGGTTTCTACTTCGCGGATTTTCATCTATCACGGGGGGTTTGGAACGCAACCCCCGCAATCGAGGAGGGATTACTGTATACCAGAACATATGTAATTGCAACAATTTTCTGGGAGAAATGGTGCATTTTCTGGGAAAATTCCAGGGGTGCCGATAATTTCGGCCATGACTGTAGTAATCAGTTCACATTTATTGTTATGTGTACAAAGTAAAGGTGCATGATTATGATAAAATTAATAATTGACAATTATTGCCTTTGATATTATAATTGGGATTATTAAGTTCAATTAACAGTACTATGATATATGTACCTTGTATTGCCAAAAGCATATGTTGTATTCTGTTTACACACTGAACAGTAGAATTTTGTAGGGAACCACTTAAAGGATAGGTTCTGTATTTTTCAAGTCAAAGTTATTTCTTTACCAAAATGCTATACAGTATATGTGTTTACCATATGCAATTGTGTTCTAAAGTTAATCGTTTTCTGTAAATTAAAAAAACTTACTTGCACTCACACAATTTACATTTGTAGTCTGTGAGGCATGGAAGAAAAGCTTAAAAACGTACCATTTTTCAATCTGAGTTGTCGAGTATTGCTCCATGTCTTGCAATTGCACACAGTGTGATAAGGATGAAGAAGAGTCACAAAAAGGTTTGGGGATGGCCATTCCATACATCTAAAAAAGTTGACAAAGAAAAACATGTTGAAAGCTGCTCTCTAAATATGGCTGAACAGAGGAAGAGGTGGAGTCAGGAACAGGAAGTGACGTGACAGAAAGATGGGTTCTGGGTACCGGATCATTGGATGGTACCAGAAGTGACATCAACAGAGGCAGGTTTTTTGGCTGGTCTGCAGAGTGATATAAGGAGACTGGATCAGGTAACAGTACCAAACCTCGGTTCAACTGAGAAATAACATCATTTGATCCTGTAAACCATCTCCCATGCACACATGTGTGACATGGCCTCCCCCCACAGCCCAGACCCATTATTCCGGTGTCCTGAGCTGAGAGGTTGTGGACCAGAGAAATAGCATCTGTGTTGGCGTGGAGAGAACACCGACGGTAAAGGACTAAAAATGTAGGTGGTTCAAAAACCAATGAGTGACGCGTGGGTTGGACTCGTTGTGCACCACCATCCACTGTAAAATGGCATGATAAGTGATAAGGGTAAACTCATGGCCTAAGTGATAGTACCTCAGTTGTGTTACTGCCCATTTGATCTCCAAGACCTCCTGTTCCACCACTGCATACCAGGTTTCCATGTCCTGCAGTTTCTAGCTCAGGAACATGACGGGGTATTTGATACCATTGACGCTTTGGCTCAGCACGGCACCCAGTCCTGTGTCCGAAGCATCTTTCTGGAAGGTAAAAGGCAGAGAGAAGTTAGGAGCCAATAAAACAGGTGCCAACATAAGGGCCTGTTTCAGGCCACGAAATGCAGCATCAGCTTTATCATCCCATACAATGTTGTTAGGAGATCGCTTCTTTGTTAAATCTGTCAAGATTTTGTTTTTTTTTCTCCAGCCATCTGGAGTTTTTTTTGTTTTTTCTGTCCCCCCTGGCCATTGGACCTCACTCTTATTCAATGTTAATTAATGTTGATTTATTTTGTTTTCTTATTGTGTCTTTTATTTTTCTATTCTTTATTATGTAAAGCACTTTGAGCTACTGTTTGTATGAAAATGTGCTATATAAATAAATATTGTTGTTGTTGTTGTTGAAGAGTGCTGCTCTCTCGGAGAACCATGGTAGAAACTGGCGGAAGTACCTGGATAGACCAAGAAAGGCTGGGATCTGCCACTTTGTTTTTGGACATGGCCATTTCAATATGACATTTACTTTGGAACACTGTGGTTTGACTGATCCTTTACCCACTAGGTAACCCAAATATTTGGCCTTGATCATTCCGTAATAACATGTCTGAATATTAATTTGAAGTCCAGCTTTTCCATGTGCCTGGAGCACAGCCTGAAACTGCTCTAGGTGTTTCTTTCACATGTCGGAAAAAATAACTATGTCATCTAAGCAGGCGGTAAGGCCGCTCAAGGGCAGTTATCTCAGTTATCTCATGTTATAATATCATGCTCAATCAGCAAGGTGCGACTTGGTTTCTTGTTTGCTACCTTACTGCTTCAAGTTCCTGTTTCTGTTGGGGCATCAAATTAGGACCAAAGTTAATGTTTTTACAGGCAAAAAGAGAATGGGACTGGCTGGAATAAGGCTTGGGCTCCCTGTTCCTCCATGGCTTGCAAGTTGACGTGATAAATTCGTTTGCTTAGTTGACGATTTGGTTGTTCTTCCAGATAATCAACAAGCCCTCTTCACTCCTTAACTTTGTATGGGCCCGGCCAATTAGCCATTAATTTAGAGTGTGAGGTAGGAATGAGTACCATGACACAGTCTCCAGGGCAGAACTCTCAAAGTACCATCCCATGATCATAACATCAGGCCTGTGCTGGTTGTGCCTTTGCCATATTTTCTTTTAAGATAGGTCAAAGTTTGGCAAATCTATTGCATAACTACACAATATACTCCAGAATGTTAATAGAAGGGAGGGCCTCTTCCTCCCATCCTTCTTTTACAATATCCAATATCCCTCAGGGTTGAAGCACATATAGTAATTCAAAAGGGGAGAAGCCCAATGAAGCTTGAGACACCTCCCTATAGGCAAAAAGTATAAAGGGGAGGAAAATTCCAGTTCCTCCCATCCTCGCTAACCACCTTACATACCATTTGCTTGACAGTCTGATTAAACCTCTCGACAAGACGTCAGCTTGTGGGTGGTCAACTGTGATCTTTAAATTTTTGAATTTGAGCAACTTGGTAACTTCCCTGAAAGTCTCCAAGGTAAAAGCCATCCCTTGGTCTGTTAAGACTTCTTTAGGGATGCTAACAAAGACCCCTACAAGATCTCATGCATGCAATTGCTATCAAATTGGCTACTCTGAACGGGATAGCCGGTAGCATAATCTATGAAGATGAGAATGTATTTATGTCCTCACGCTGAGGGATCAAGGGGTCCTACAATATGGACCCCTATGCATTCAAATGGGATGTCATTTAGGAGAAGGGGAACCAACGGAGCGCAGTCTTTCTCGGGAATCGGACGTAACTGACACTCTGGACAGGAGGCACAGAAACATTGGACCTCCTCACGGATGCCCTTCCAATGAAAAAGTTTAATCCTCTCTAACGTTTTGTCAATTCTCAGATGTGCGCCTGTAGTGTTATGGGTCCACAGCTCATTGAGCAAAGACCATTTTAAATAAATAATCACTGCACCCGAGGCGGCTTTGTGAGGGGGACGTTGTTGTAGCGAGCCGCGGGACGCTCGGGATGTGGGCGTTTCTCACAGATTGCACAGGTGAGGAACTGCCCACATCCGTGATTGCTCCCTTGGCTAATGCTGCAGCTGCGATGGCCCCTAACGTTATAAAAAAAGAAGCGCAAGTCGGTTTTGGGGAGATCGAGAGAAAAGGACGAAAGGAAAGAGGACGGAGGTTACTGGGAGTGATCGAGGGAGCAGGTCAGTGAGAGAGAGCCGCGAAGGGCGAGCGAGTGAACGAGCGCTCACGGGCAGCTGCGAGGGCCTAGGGTGTTGGGCCTGCACCCAGGCGGTTGAGTTGGATGTCGCTCCCGCTGAGCGATCAGGTAGCGGGAGTGACCAAGGGAAGGCGACTGGCCGCAGAGAGGCCATGGAAAGGCAGCGGAAGTCGGGAGACTTGGTGCTGGAATCCCCAACGTGGGTGACCTGGCCGTTGTGGGAAACCAAGTTCTCCGAGACTGGGATGAGTGCCGACTAAAGCCAGGGATCAGGAGGTCTCCAGTCTCGTGTGAGTGTTACAGGAGGGCAGCTGCAGAGAGCGTCTCGCCTGCTGCAAAGCCCAATTGGGAGAAGCAGGTGAGACGCTAACATAGAAGAGCACCGGACTTGTTGGTTTTTTTTAAAGGCTGCTTCTTAAAGAAGATTTTACCTCTGGCTTTAAAGGATTGTGTTTTTTTTCTAGTGTTTTAACCTCCATGTTTTCATTTTATTTATTTATTTATTTATTTGAACTTAAGAAGCACTGCACTTTATGGACACTTTGTTTTTGATTGTTTTTAATAAAAGCACTGTTTCACTTTTAACCATCCACTTGCTCAGATACTCAATTATTGCCTTCACTGACTAGCTCACTTGGTTTCATAATCGACGGTGTTGGGTTCAAGGGTTCCCAAACAGCAATGGGAGCGTGGAGCCAGAACCTGCATCGTCACAGCGCCTTGGAGATGGCATGTGCCAGCTCACAGACCTGTCACCAGAAGGTCCGTGGCACCAACAACAGTGACCTCATCTCCCCCTCATGCTCACTACGCGATATATATTAAATCATTGTTAATAACAAAGTGGGGTCCTAATAGCATGGGATTTAAAGTGCATTGACCATTTACTGCCACAACTGCATTTTTGGCAAACTTAAGCAATTTGTCTTTCCACTTGCTCCCATTTAAAGGACACTGGGGTTTGCCTAAACTGAAACTGTAATATGGTATGGGAGTCGAGGCTGACCTGACTGGGTGGCATGTCAGACCATGATGTCAACTCCCAGGGCTCCATAGGTTCCGGAATTGTCGTCAAGACTTCTATGTCACACTGAGTAACCACGTGACTTCTTGTTGCCGGCAGTGTATATAGTGTGGAGACGGTTTGGGGTGGATTATCTCTGTCCATTACTAGACCTAAGGATTTAACTGGAGGGTTTTTTGTCATATGCTTTTAATCTTAGACCATTCTCTGCTGAGAATGATGGGAAAGGGTGGATTTTGCAGCACTGCTACTTGTACGGTCCTTATGGAGTCTTAATAGCTGATCACACAAGCAGTGGACTGATACCACCACGTTTCAATGTGAATACAGTTTAAACTGGTCTTTCCCTTAAGCCACTTTTGCAGTAACACATAACGGTGAGCAACAATATAGATGTTGCTGCCAGTATCTATGAGTGTGCCCATTCACCACCACCACTCTTGTCCAGGGTAAAGATAATGGGTTAGCAACATCGCAGTACCTTTCACCTATAGGGCAACTGTTATCCATTGGCTTGCTGAGTTGTGGGCAATTGGGGATGGTATGGCCTGTTCCCCGCATTTGAAACAGTACGGGGTTGCAGTGTAGTTCTCCTTTTGACGAGTCACAAACTCACGGTGAGAAGGCTCTGAGTTAGCGATACATTCCTGTCGGGATTGACGCACAGACCTTTCCACACATTCAGACCTGGATGCTGCTCTATGACTCTTCACTGTATTGATCAAGGCATCCATGTTTTTATAGGTTTGCCTGCTGACTGGCTGGGTGAAGAAGTTTGGTTGGGGTAGGTTGTACCAGTAGGTTACAGACAACTTGCTCTAGGATTTCTTTTGAGTTATTGATGCATGGCCTTAACCAGTGCCCTTCCTTTCCCCAAAGATCATGTGCCTGAGGTCTTGTCAACCGCTCTGGATCTGACCTCCATTCATGGAAGAGCCTTGCCTTCTGGTCCGTGGAAATGCTGTATCTTTTTAAGGTCTTAGCTTTTAGAGTGTCATAGTTGGCAGCATCCTCATCCCCAAGGTCATAGTAGGTCCTTTGCTCTTCACTCTTCAGGAATGGCGCCAATATATTTGCCCACTCGGCATGCTTCCAATGGTGTCTTAATAACCTGTACATGCAAAAATTAAGAGATACAACTCAATGTCATCATTCTCTTGTAGCGGCATCAGCTCTTGGGAAGGAGCCCTTAACCGATCCTGCTGGAGTGCAATAAGTACATGAGCGCGTGCTTCTGCCTCAGCGAGCTGGGTTCAGGTTTTACCCAATTGGACCTTATGTACCTGTATCTCTGTGGCCATGTTGTGTAGTAGAGAAGTCAGGTCTTGCTCTTCACTCATTTTTGAGAAATAGTCCTGCCAACTATACCAATGTAATATGGATGAAAAAAACTACAATAAGTTTTGGACATTGTCCCCCCTTATACTTGAATAAGTTGATGAAGAAAAAAATAAGCTCATCTTTACAGCCAGGAGTCTAAAACAGAAGCGAGTAACATGTTGAAAGCTGCTGTCTAAATATGGCTGAACGGAGGAAGAGGTGGACTTAGGGAGGCCTGGTCTGACTGAGAAATAGCACCATTTGAGCTTGTAAACTGTCTCTGTCTCCCAACACATATTACAAACATGTACAAACTGCGGACAGTTTATACATATCTTTTTTAAACAAAAAAACAAATTTTAGATTTAGCCATTTTAAAAGAAGACCAGTCATGTGCAATAGCTGAGTTTTCCTGTGCAACAACCTTACACCTACCCTGGGAGGTTGTTTCTCCTGGTGGACCAAATCATAGAAAAGTTTTTGTGCCACATGGTTTTGTTATGATTTTCTTCTGTATTTATGTGATAATTCGCTCAAGTGAATAGAAAATGTATCCCTGCCACAAGAAAAATGGTATATAAAATAATTATTTCTTAATCCCTTTTGCTGTTACAAACATGCATCAGAAGCACAGAATGCGCAGTTCAGTAACTCAAGGCTTGAAAAATGTATGTACTTGGTAACTTTTTAAGATTTTTTTCCCGTGCCTCCTCGATTGTAAACTGCAAGAGCAGGCAAGATTTTGTTTAATTTATAGAAAGCAATTAACTTTTTAACACAGTTTTATGTGGAAAATGTATATATGTTTGTGCTGAAATAACGTCAATGTGAAACATACCAAACTTATCCTTTGAAATTGTTAAAAGTTGGATTACTTGAAAAATTTTTTAAAAATTACAGCACACAACAATATGAATATTTACACTGTCAAGCTCAAGAAGTACCTAGATAGTAACAAATTTTTACATGTTGCTGCCAGACTCAGTGACATTCATGTTCTTGAGGAAAGTATTGTAATGAAAGGCACACTCATACTGTATAAATAATGTTCAGTATTTTTCAAGTCAATATTACTTCTTCACAAGCATTGTATATATGCATTTGCCACATGAAATTGTGTTTATAAAGTGTTTTCTATACATTTAAAAATATCTTACCCTCACTAGTGCTTTACAGTGTGGGCTAATGGGGCATGGGGAATCACCAATGAAATAAAAACTTTAAAACTTACCAAATATGTCCAAGTCAGTTATCAGTTGTCAAGTATTGATGCAAGTCTTGTGATTACACACATATTGTAAAATAGTTTATTCACTTATAGCTGAATATGACCAATAAAAGTCCCAGAATACACCAGCTGATTGCGAGACTCCAATGGCTGCAGTGAGTGTACTGGCACACATGCACAAATTGATGTTCTTTTTTAAATTAAAATTACAACTGCATGGTTTTAATGAGAATGTCAGTAACTGTGCACAAAACTCAAAATTACAAACACTATTTTTGTTTTTTTCTTGTTTTCGTGTAGTTGTATTTTGCAGACATTTTTCCCTTTTATTTTAAGTTTAGTTAAGAGAATGATTCATTTTTTTGTTAATGGCATGTTTCGTTTTGGTTTTCTTTAATGGGAAAAATCCATCCAAATGGATGCCACCTATCTAACTCAGCAAAGGACATTTCTGCAGAAAAATTAGGACTCTGTGGGATGCTTTTTCCTATGATACTACAGTTCATTTTTACATTCTGTTATTGTCCTTAAGAAATGTCCTTTGGTTTTGGCAGCAGTTCACGGTAATCTCAAAGAGATGTGTTAACATTTCTGCAGAAAAATTAGGACTCTGTGGGTCGCTTTTTACTATGATGTATGTCTACTAGGACTAGATGTTTTAATCCCTTTGTAATTAGGACATCATTGATTTCTTAGGTAGGACTGGAGGTGTCTTCATGGGTTTTCAACTGGCAGTGTTACTGCCTCAAGTACGACACATCATCAGTTGTGTACCCCGGGGTCATTTGGTGTTTCGGCCTTTTTCACAGTACACCCTCGCCCGAGGATGGCCCACCACAGGCTGATCAGACCTGGGTGTGTGTTGCACTGGAGGCTTCATGAGCAGCCCATACGGTCTCATTCCGCTTCAGCCACAACCAATGGCTGCTTCTTATGGCGGTATCTGCCAGCTCCTTGACGGTCTTGCGCTGAGCCTGCCCACTGACTCCTACCTCCTTCAGCAGCCTTGTGTTGGAACTAGCTATGAAACCCCTGCCACCCACCTCCACTGATTGCACAGACAATTTCTAGCCCTGGTCCTCTGCCTCATCTGTTTGTATATCGCAGCTTTTTCCTTTTGAATGCCTCATCAATGGCTTCCTCCCATGGGACTGTCAGCTCCACAATAAACACACGTCAACAGGATTTACACCAAAGGACCAGGTCTGGCCTCAGGTTTGTTATTGCGATTTTAGTTGGGAAAGTTAGTCTTTGATTTAGATCCACTTGCATTTCCCAGTCTTGGGCTGCATTCAGTGGACATGAGACTGGAGACGCTGTTTTGGTCGGCTGCTTCTCCCCCTCACAGACAAAAGATGTTCATTGCCGAGAGGCAGTCTCAGCTTCCAAGGGTATGGTGTTGGTAGTTACCCTCTTGCTCTCCAGTGTAGCTGCCAAGCTCCTTAACACTTGGTTGTGGCGCCAGGTGTATCTGCCTTGGGTAAGGCTCGTCTTGCAACCCACCAGGATGTGTTTAAGAGTTGCTGGGGCAGCACACTGGAGACAGGCCAGATCCTCTCCAAATGAAAGATGCAAGTTTGTTGGAGAGGGCAGGACATCATATGTGGCTCTGATGGTAAAGCTCAGCATATTGGACTCCATGTTCCACAGCTCACTCTAAGTGATCTTTCTCCTCTCCACACCATCCCACTTCATCCAGCAGCCTTGCTTAGCTTGGGACACAGCCCTAGCACATCTGCCTGCATCCTCCTGGTGGCGCACCTCCTCTATCACCAGGTGTTGCCATTCTAACGGGTCAGCCTTCTGCCATGTGGGTGTTGTACGCAGGCCTAGGCCCCCTCTGCTGGTTTGGACTTGTTCCACTATGTCCTGATGCCTCAGGGTAGCCTTTGCCTGTACCACTGCTGCTCCTGGCCTCCACCTCCTCCCTGCTACCAAGGTTGGAGCAGCACCTCTGATCAAGGGATCCCTAGATTCTGTGAGGGTCATTTCAAGCCTTGCTTTGTAGCATTTGTACTCTTCTACCAGGCTTGATATTGGAAGAGAGAGCACTCCGTTGCCATATAGGCCTATGCTACTGAGGCATCTGGGTAATCCAAGCCACCTCCGCACCTGCACATTCAACAGCCTTTCCAGCCGCTTGGCATGGGATAGGGTGACCTTATAGATGGAAATTGACCACATGAGGCGGGGCAATAATCCAAACTGAAAGCACCAGAGCTTCAGCTTCCCTGGAAGAGCAGTATGGTTAATTTGCTGTAGGCCGCTGATTGTGTCCTGCCTGATTTGTTCCACCTGTTCGGAGTCTTTTAGCTCTGCATTGTACCAACGTCCAAGGCTTTTGATGGGCTTTTCCAGGATTGTTGGTATCGGCACATCATTAACATGGAACCTCTCGTTGACGAGCTGGCCCTTAACGATGGAGATGCTGTGGGATTTTTCTGGTTTAATCTCCATTCGTGCCCATTTGATGTTACACTGGATTTTGTCCAGCAGACGTCTGGTGCATGCCTTAGTTGATGTTATAGTTGTCATGTCATCCATAAACGCCCTGATCAGAGGAAGACGCAGCCCGCTCTTCAGATGTTCCCCTCCAACCACCCACCGTGAAGCTCGAATAATTATCTTCATTGCCATGGTGATGGCCAGTGGGTGGTGGTACAACCCACCATTATGCCAATCCACAGGGACTGCCAAGCAGTTGTTTTATCTTGGAGTGTAATGCAGAACTGGAGGTTCTGGAAATAGGCTTTTACCAGCCTTGTGATGATCTCTGGGACATGGAAAAAATTGATTACAATTCACTTTTACATTCTGTTATTGTCTTTTAGAAATGTCGTTTGGTTTTGGCAACAGTTCATGGTAATCTTAAAATAAATGTGTTAACTGGCTTACCAACAATAGTCATAGTCATTTTTGAACTTTCTTATTCCAATTCAGAGGAGTGGACAGCGAGAGCCTCTCTTGGCAAAACTGGGCACAATGCAGGAAAAGGTCCTGGAGAGGGCACCAGTCCATCACAGGATTCAAACTTACACTCACAGTGCTACCAACTTTGCCCAAGTGAAAACAGACCTTGTGGAGTAGATAGATAATTGCATCCTATACCTCAGTCTTTGTCCGATAGGCATACTGCAGTGGGTTCAGGTGGTCTACCATAGGAGGACTCATATAGTCCAGGACACAGGTTTCAATGGTTTACATGATGTGAGACGCAAGTGCCACTGGTCTGTAGTCATTAAGTGAAGAGGTGCCTGCCTTCTTTGGAACTGGAACAATGCAGAATGTTTTCCACAGCAGCAACACTTTCTGGAGCCTTAGAGACAGATTGAACAGGTGACACAGGACACGACAAAGGTAGTCAGCACAGGCCTTAAGAACTATGGGATTACACTGTGTGTAGCTTCCTCAGTTGTCTCAGTTGTCTATAGATTTTAAAATAGAATGAAAAGTTTTCAGCAGCTGAACATGACCCAATACTTGATGCATCACAATATAGAGTATATAGCAGACTGATTAACTACCTAAATATGTTACAATTTTGAATTTGTGTATTGCATATTTAAGGCTTAATGGCATTATTCAAATTTGAAAAAGTTTCCTTTGAATTTCCCAGTTTCATTGTACTGTAAATGTATTACACTTAAAACAATTATATATTCAGTAGTAGTATTAGTGGTGTGACACATTCTTGGCAGCAAGTGAAAATGATATACAAGAACACAAAGAAAACTGTAGCTTCTGTTACTGGTGAAGGCCCAGCTTTGAACATCACTCCTTCTGAGAATGACCAATTGTGTAGCACAACTGGCCATACTTCAATGTCAATATCAGATTAAGGACATATCTGTGCACTGATACTATTGAATGATTTGTGTTTTACATAGTCAGCCTCCAGTGAGCTTGACAGTGTGGTTATTGTCACATTAGTGCAATATATTTTAACTAAATAAACTAATATGTTTGAAAAACCTAAAGAATATTATGTCGTGTCACAGATAAAACCTTGAATAAATGCATTTTACATAGCTTACCAGCAATAAAAAAGCTTTTTTACTACACTATAACAAGAAAACAGCTTTAGCACAAGGGATACTTTACAAACCTTCTAACACACCAAGTCCATTTTAAGATTCCTTGCAGCATCATTGTTGTACAGAAATGCACCCATGATGGATGGAAAAGCAAATGGCTGCAAACCATTTGCAGAGTAGTCAGGCATTTGGTTGCAGGGAGTTGACATGCCATTTATGGTTTCAACTAGCAAAATACCTGCGCTTCGCAGCGGAGAAGTAGTGTGTTAAAGAATTTATGAAAAAGAAAAGGAAACATTTTAAAAATAACTTAACATGATTATCAATGTAATTGTTTTGTCACTGTTATGAGTGTTGCTGTCATATATATATATACACACACACACACACAGACACACACACATATAAACATATATACATATACATATATACATATAAATATATCTACATATACACATATCTACACATACACATATCTATATATATATATATATATACACACACAGACACATATATACATATATATACAGATCTAATATATATATATATCCACATATATACACACATATATATATACATATCCACATATATATATATACACATATATATACATATCTACATATATATATACATACATACATACATACTGTACATATATATATACTGTATACTGTATAGCAAAATCGCAGCGACGAAGAACTGCTTTAAAATTTTTATTAAGAAGAAAAGAAAACCTTTTTAAACTGAGGGAAAATATGAGGGAAAATATACCAATAACTATCTGTTAAGGATCTCTTTGTATACCACGTTGTCAGTTCAGCAGTCCGGTTGTAATATGACCAAGCTGTGCACTGAGATTACTTGAGAATTTACTGAGAATGCAACGTATAGTTTTGTCCAGGAGGAAAGCAATAATGCCTCAAATCAATGGCAACCTTTTGTAGGGTGTGTCCCTGAGACTTATTAATTGTCATCGCGAAGCAGAGCCTTACTGGAAATTTGAGGCATTTGAATTGGAATGGGAGATCAGAGGGTATAACGGTGATGCGAGGAATACATTCAGAGTGTGGCGCTCTGCTGTTTTTTTGTGTAGCTGCCTTCACACAGCTTCTCCGCTGCTTTATAAACGAGCGCCATATAAGGCCGTCGTTTCTCCTTGCTTCGCGGTTCTGTACTGTTTTATTGTTCGTTTATTACGATTCTTATAGTTATTGTGTAGCTATTCAAGACTTACTTTACTGTTCAGGTACCCATTTCTTTTATTTAATCCGCGGCTTGTACGCTATTTTTTGTTTGTTTATTATGATTATAGATATTTATTGATTCCCTTCTTTAGCTGACTGCCTGCTCATATAAGGCGCTCCGCTGGTTTTTTGTGAAGCAACCTTTACACAGCTTCTCCGCTGTTTTATAAACAAACGACATATAAAGCCGTCCTTTTTCCTTGCTTTGCCAAGGAAGCTGCATTTTTATTTAATCCACGGGTTCTCCGCTGTTTTATTGTTCGTTTATTACGATTATTATAGTTCTCTTTATATATCACGTTGTCAGTTCAGCACTCTGGTTGTAATATGACGAAGCTGCGTGAGCTCACTCTTGAGAATGCAATGTATTGTTATCCAGGAGAAAAGCAGTCTTGCCTGAAATCAATGGCATCCTTTTGTAGGGTCTGTCCCTGAGACTTATTACTTGTCATCGTGCAGCAGAGCCTTACTGGAAATTGGAGGCAACTGAATTGAAATGGGAGATCAGAGGGTATAAAGGGGATGCGAGGAATACATTGAATGTGGAGAAACTCTAGAGACAGCGTGTGTATTAACTTGTGGATTTTTCTGTGAGTATTTGGTGGCAGCGTGACGAAGTTGCTTCCGCAAGACCGCGTTAGCTGTGGAGCTCAACTCGGAGCATATTCTTTTCCTAATTTTGTAATGCGTTTTTTAAACAGGTTTGATGCATGGAAGTGATCACTCGTACTGCATTCAGTCAGTTCACGTGAGCTGCTCTCTTGTGTGATGTTGCGATGTCCACGGCTTTATTTAATGTTAGCTAAGACCTGGGACTTAAAAGTTTCTCGCTACAGCAATTTTTACTCCGTTACAAAGTTATCCAAAGTCTCGTTTATACCTTGTGTCTTCTCATTAAACTTGTATCTCGCGAATAAAGTATTCGGCGTTTTTCTTCAGCGCTCTTTGGGAGCTCTTCCTTCTTTTCTACGTACTGTGGTCACAGTCAGTTCACGTGATTACATGGGAGGCGTGATGATGTCACATGCAGCTCCGCCCCCACGGCCATCGTGCTAACGTCCATTACAGTATATGGAGAAAAATAGGTTCCAGTTATGAACATTACGCATAGAATTTCGAAATGAAACCTGGCCAACTTTTGTAAGTAAGCTGTAAGGAATGAGCCTGCCAAATTTCAGCCTTCTACCTACACGGGAAGTTGGAGAATTAGTGATGAGTGAGTGAGTCAGTCAGTGAGTGAGTGAGTCAGTGAGGGCTTTGCCTTTTATTAGTATAGATTAATTGCATAGAAAGATGATTCTTCTTTAGAAAATGCAAAGGGAATTGTGATTTTCTTTTTACAGCATTTTTTACATTGGTAAAAATCCCTAGCTTGAAATCTAGTTACCTCATCCATTGAATTATCAAGGAATGGGCACAGCACACCACACCACAGGGTTGTTGAAAGTTAATGTGACTTTTTTATGTGTTAAAAATAAACCACAACATCTGTATACAAATCATCAGTACAACTACCTGACCATACATGCCAATTTTTATAATATACTAGCAAAATACCCGCACTTCGCAGCGGCAAAGTACTGCCTTAAAATATTTATTAAGAAGAAAATTAAACCTTTTTAAACCGAGGGAAAATATACCAGTAATTATTTGTTAAGGATCTCTTTGTATACCGCATTGTGAGTTCGGCCCTCCGATTGTAATATGACCAAGCTGTGCGCTGAGCTTACTCTTAAGCATGCAACGTACAGTTGGCCATGTGAAAAGTAATCTTGTTTCAAATCTCACAGCTTGGATTGCTGCTGTCATAATCGGCTTGAGTTTCATGGTTTGTTTCAATTACGACAATATTTGTAGGACTTGTGTTGAAGTGACATTCGGCATCTGTCAAGCGTTGTAAGTATACAACCGGTTTCATCGATAACTTTACATCCAGCTTTTGAGAGTTTAAACATTCATAAACATCAAAGTGTCCACTACTGAAATCGTCACCTGTGAATCTAAGATGTTTAAGAGGCATTGGCGGTTGTCCAAAGGTGTAAAATATTTGGCTATTTCGGTACACTTGAAAGCGACAACCGAACAATTCAGCGGCAGCCATCAACTCACATGCAGAACTATAGGTGAAGGGCTTAAGCATTCCACTCTTATAGTGCTCCTGTGTAGTATAATTATCTCCTGTACCATCATCAGTCCACACCTTGAATATGTCCCAGTCATTCAATACATAAGACACAATGTTCCTCCGGATATCAAGAGTGAGCCTGATATGGCCGTGCAATATGTAACAAAGAGAATGGAAAAGGCAGGTGCCATCTCCGGGCATGGAAACCATTCGGTAAGTGACAGTTCTTTGATCGATGGTGATCACCTCGATAGACATGTTAATAGGGGTATGGTTGGAACGATAAAGGAAATGGGTACTTGAACAATGTAAAGGAAGTCTAAAATACGTACACAATAACTATAATCGTAATAAATGAACAATAAAACAGCGGAGAAGCCGTGAATTAAATAAAAAGGCTGTAGTTATCAGCAGGGAGACGTGAATCCCGTGGCAAAGCAAGGAAGGGAATGTAGAGACCAGAGCGACGGACGGCCTTATATAGGCAGGCAGCCAACAACGTGGGAGGCGTTGGGATGGGGGACCCAACGGCGCCTCACACGGTGACCGAGCTGTGGACGTATGTATGTACATAAGTAGGATTCAGTTAGCATTGGGAACCCGCATACCAAATTTCTTGAAGATGGGCCCATAAATAACAAAGACCGTTGGAAAGTTCAATATGGCGGCCGACAGTGGCGTCATACCACTGAAATAAGTACGTACATTGGTTTCGGTTAGCTCAGGGAAGCCACCTAACAAATTTCGTGAAGATGGAGCCATAAATAAGAAAGTTCAACATGGCGGACGTTGTCGCGTAGAATTTCGAAATAAAACCTGCTTAACTTTTGTAAGTAAGCTGTAAGGAAAGAGCCTGCCAAATTTCAGCCTTCTACCTACACGGAAAGTTGGAGAATTAGTGACGTTGGAAAGTTCAATATGGCGGCCGACAGTGGCGTCCTACCACCGAAATAAGTATGTACATCGGTTTCGGTTAGCGCAGGGAAGCCACCTACCAAATTTCCTGAAGATAGGGTCAGACTTCTACCTACAGGTGAAGTTGGGGAATTAGTGACGTTGGAAAGTTCAATATGGCGGCCGACAGTGGCATCATACAACTGAAATAAGATAAAATAAAACTGTAATTATATCAGTTTCGGTTAGCGCAGGGAAGCCACCTACCAAATTTCGTGAAGATGGGGCCATGAATAAGAAAGTTCAACATGGCGGACGTTGTTGACTGTTATGACCGTTACGCGTAGAATTTCGAAATGAAACCTGCTTAACTTTTGTAAGTAAGCTGTAAGGAATAAGCCTGCCAAATTAGTCTTCTACCTACACAGGAAGTTGGAGAATTAGTGATGAGTGAGTGAGTGAGTGAGTGAGTCAGTCAGTCAGTCAGTCAGTCAGTCAGTGAGGGCTTTGCCTTTTATTAGTATAAATCTACTGTATTTAATTTGCTGAACCTCAGTTACAAAAACATTTTATCTTTTTAATATCTCAGTAATGAAAAGAGGACAGTATGGACATTTATAAGAATAATAAAGGGGTTGAATGCAATTATTTCTTAAGGTGTGCAATTGAATCTATTTAATATATGTTAGTCTTTATTACTATACAGTATAGACAGTACATACAAATATGTTCATGTCATATAATCAAAACATGGCTATGGAATTTCTTTGTAATCATTATTTGTGCTGGTGGTTTAAGTGCTCTACATGAGCTATCACCTCAGTAAGATTTTCAATGAAAGGAGCACACCATAGTTGAAGGCTTTGGTTTGTGTCATTTTTGTGTACAGTACATTAATATGATCATCTCTGTGCTACATCGATTTAGAGGTTTACTGATTTAGAATTGGTGATTTCGTAATTAGCAACTTTAACTTCATAGAACGCACCTTTATAACCTATTTTTATTATAATATATTTTCATTTTGCCTTTTGTTTGTGCCAAGGAACAGTGGCAAATTATTTACCATTATCTACATATGATATTGTGTATAATTTTGACATTTTCAGTGAACAGTATACCTTGTAATGTTTGTCATTTGTAGCAAACATATCAATTTTATTGAATTCATAGTGTAACTAAGAATGCTACCTCATTAGATATGCCAAAAATATTCTGATTCATCAAAGTTTCCTGAGTTCTCAACACTCTGCTAAGCTTCATTTTTAACCTGGAACAGAGCAGGCTAAGAGATGATGTTTAGTTGCCTAAGTTAGCAACTGACTTGCCATTATCCTCTTTTGATGGAACCAAACAGGCTGAAATAATCCTAGCTTGTCAAATCAAGTCAGGCTTACTCACTAAGTGCATTTTATGGAATACTTCCGGCTTTACATCATTGTCCGAACAAGCCAACAATAACCCAATAGTAACCTTATTTAGGCTATTTTTTCTACCTATATAATACTGTAAGGTACTTTTCAAGCATTTAATGTAGTCTGCTAACAAGTGTAATTGCATTCTGTCATTGTTATTTTTGAATATGACTCATTGATTTTTAAAATGTTTAATGAATAAAAATGTGATACGTCACTCTTTAAAATAAAAAAATGTAAAATGCTTCAACTTTCAAATCAATAAATGAAGTCCCCAAACTCACCTGAATATTATGCCTTGCATATATTTTCTTACTTATTTTTGTTTTGCAGATACCTGTAAACAACCTGCTAGTCTACATAACACAAAGGAACCAGAAAAGCGGAGTTTTAGTGCTGGAGAAAAGTTTCGTTACAGCTGCAGTATTGGTCACGTACGAAAAGCTGGCACATCTAATCTCATCAAATGTGGGAAAAATGGATCCTGGACACAGTCCAACTTAATATGTATTGGTAAGTGGATGTGTTTTATATTGTATGTTAAACAGACTCCCTGACTGTCTTCCTCTCTGCCCACTCCAACAGATTATGTAAACTAGTTTTGAAGTATTTTTTTCTGTTATTTTGTACAAACATTTTTTACATATAGTGCAAAACATTTTAAGTTTATTTTTTTTATTAAATATAGAATCATGAGGTAATGTAGTGCCATCAAAGTATTCAGACTTACAAAATGATACATTTTCAACCGAGTATCACCTGGTACTGGATTGTTTCTCTCACTGCCTCCTTGTCTGTGGAGAATCAGCAGTATAGGTGTGACTGTCCTTTAAAGTAAATGAAACCTTGTACACGATCGTCTCATTTTGCAACAAAGCTACATTACAGAAGCTGAAGTATATCAATAAAAATCTATTTTTTCAGCTTTGGGCGAATGTGCATCTACATGCTAGAGAACGATGTCTTCACAACCCTTTTATAATAGGTATTGCTTTGAAAACTTATTCTGTGTAAACCTAGTTAAAAGGAAGGACAGTTATTCACTTTCCTTGGGCTTTAAATCAAGAGGGAATAATTCCCTGCTACCAAAGTACCTAATAAAACTGGTAATAAAGATCTCCTTCAAGCTCAAACACTGTCTAAATAAACTGTATATGTTTATGTACCTATTTGTTTGTTCCCAGTACACCTAATGCACAATCAGGTCTTGCTAAAATATAATGCACAAGTGCAGCAACAGAAAATCATAGTGGTAAAATCTTGCAGTGAAAAATACATATAGTTAGTGAGCCACTCTTCATGTCTTGTACAATAGCAATGGAAACTTCTGTGTGCAAGAATTTAACGTATTGGACACTTAAGTCACAATGAAAAGGTTATCTTGCACATTAAAGTGCTGATTTTGAAGATCTTGTGGATACTTCACCTCCAGACATAGTGGCATCTAAATCTGCAACACATAATACTAATAGATGGATATTTACACTTTATTTGGGAGACTGCACATAGTGTGACTTTATACAGTTACCTTTCTATTTACATAGTGTTGTTTTTTTGTCTCCATTTTTGTACAGTGTCACTCTTCACATTGAAAGCCTTTTTCCCAGTTTTGTTTTGACCCATCTCCTTTATTTGGTGTAAAGTTAGACCTCACTTATCCATCAGGGGTCAAGACCGAGGCGGTGACGAATAAGAGCAAAGATTGATAACAGAACAGCAATTTTAAAAATAATATACAGTAGATTAGTTTAGTGAATAGTCATATTTATTTACAAAACAAAACTATATGAATAAATTATAGTACTAACAAAATTAATTCATATACTGCACTTAACAGGTATGGCACTTAGGTTAATGTTTTTAAATGACCTAGGTTTTTCTGATTTTTCCATGAAAAGCAATGGAAATTTATGGTTAATACTTGCTTAGCACACACCATTACTGTGATGCGATCATTTTGCAGCTTAAATCCAGGTGATGATTTTTCAGACATTGAGGACAAAGTCTCCAGTCTCATTACAGTTATACACTTGCTCTCTAACCAGACCTTGATTAGCAATTTCCTTGTGAAGTTTCTCGCAGTAATCAGCATCCATTTTACTATCCACACTCACCTTTTCTCCTGCAATGTTCAATTGTCAAATACCATGACAAAATTTAAAGATTTTCCAACTATCCAGGTGCTTGCTTTGCATGAGTGATCTCCATTATGTTTGTTATTCATCTCCATAGCATTTTCAGGTTATTATAGGTCCCAATAGTATAATTCCTTGGCATTGTTTTTGAACAAACCATTGATACATGTCAATATCCAGTTGTTCATTTTTACCAGTTTTCATTATTTGGCGATTTTTAATATTATCATCACTGATTTGCATTTTCAACATGTTTTTCAGTTTTGTCAGTATCGGGCATTATTTGGTTCACTGTTGTTCTTCCTACTTCAAAAACTGAAGCAATACTTGAAGCACTTTCGCTGTTTCGTAAAAGTTTAATAATTTCAATTTTTTGTGACAATTCCAACACCACCTGCTTACATTTATCAGTTAACAGAGACTGATGGTGAATCGAGCAACAGATAATCAAGGTTTTACTTTATATTACTTTTACAAAAAAAATAAAAACCCTTAGAATTATTATCAGATGGTAATTAGGGGTACAAAAAAGAAAATGGTTAAAATAGTGTATACAATAAAGATCTGTGTGACATTTTTCACACTCTTGTGCAGTACATTTGTCATGTTCTGTTGCCAAAAATGCAATTAATAGTGGAAGTTTTTACATCTTTTAAGCCAATTCTCCTTGGAAACTACTCACACTAATAAACCTGCAGTTTGTATAATATAATTTCCTTCCAGCTTAGCATGGCAAGGTTGAGTGGTCTTTGACATTTGTTTTTAAACTACTGACACGCTTTCACTTTGACTAGAAATAACCCATTGACTGCAGTTTTCAAGCCTACTCAATTTTTTTTTGTTCATTTTTAAGGTTTCTGCTTTGACTGGGCCCATGCAAGTATACTCCATTTCCCTTTGCTGGGCAACTTCTTTTTTACTTTTGGTTTTCCTCCAGAAATTGCCTATGATTGTTACCATCTATTATAATCCTTTGATCTTCTCAAACATGAATCTTGTCTCATCAATCAATATGCTTTACTATAAACTGCTGCGGGATGAGATGCTATTTTTAGTTTATGCTATACAGCCCTATTTGCTTTATGAGCAATACAGTAAATTCTTCCATAATGTCATCAGATCATAGGTCCTTGTCTCCAATATATGCAGTATTCAATGCTGGTAATCTCATATGGGTAAAAGAATCAACTAATCTAAAAGTATGTTTATTTTTTCTTAATTTTGAAAAGTAGGGATGTCATAATACCAGAATCTTAGTATTCGATACCAGTACCAGTGAAATTTCACGATACTTGATACCTTTCAATAACATGGCAAAAACACAAATCCCATTCACCTGCTTTTTATTAATAGTACCTCCATTATTAAGGAGAACAATATTAATATAATATATAATATACTGTATATCATATAATATATACAATACTGATAATAGAATATATAAATACATTTACTTATTTGGCTGACACCTTCATTCAAGGTGACTTCCAACATTTGAGATACAACTGGTTCCATTTCTTTTGTTTTTGAAATAAGAGCACAGACAGGTGAAGTGATCTGTTTGCAGTTACAAAGTGTCAGTAGTATGATTTGAACCCACAACCTCAAGATTTGAAGTCCAAAGTCTTAACCATTACACCACACTGCCTGCTAAAAACTATGCCACACGTCCACAGTAGTAACAGCAGCTTTAAAATACTGGTATACCCATCAAGAGCGTACCCAACCATAAATTAAGTAAACTACTATTGGCTATCATAAACATCAAAATACAAATAAATACAAATAAATGTGTTGGACATGGGGATCCCCACAGTGTAGCAACAAAGAGGTGAAAATCCATAATCTTGAGGGAATTTCAGGATATAAGGGATGACTATCAACATGGCCTACCTACTTTATCTTATCATGTATACATTACAAATTTATTCTCTTTGACATTTTCTCTCTAGTAACTGGAAAATACTGCTTACTTTACATAAAAATTCAAACATTATATCTCTACTGATGAATGAATGAATTCCAAGATAATTCAGAATATTTCAATTTATTCAAATTCTTTAAATCTGTTTTTGTAACAATGCACTTTTAAAATCTGGATTGTCATAGAATTGCTCTGTTAGGTTAGCTAATTTGCCTCATTAGCTGGTTAAAAACAAACTAAAGAGTAATGGTTGAGTCATATTGATTCAATTTTCAAAAGTCACACAATCCTGGAACTTAATTTTCCAAACCTGTCTCTCCTTTTATTATTTTTTTTACATTTGTCTAAACTTTAATTTCCTGGATGAAATCAAACTTGTCAGCTTTACAATAATCAATTGTTACAGAACTCCTGTAAAACACTCTTTGTTTTGCTGTTTTCAAAGTATATGACTTTGTATTCAGTTAGCCTGTGTATTAGTCGAGAAGTAACTGGACCTGTAGTTTATAGGACAAAGTGGACTTTGACCATTCTACTAGACTTTAGTGGCCTGCACCTTCCCCCACTTGTATTCCAAAATAAGCGACTAGACTTCAGCTTGCACTTTTTGCCTGCACTTCATCCAATAACAAAGGTGTAACTCAGAGTTGCACTGACATCTCTCCAGAGGCCCTACTGCAGACTTCTTGAGCCAGAAGGAATTAAATGGACTTAAGCAAGGACGAAGACCTAATTCAACAGATGAAAGCTAGGATGGACAGAATAACTCCTCTGTTAGAAGAGACTGATTTTGTAACTGTAAGTGACTTTAATCCAGTCAGGAGAAAGTTGAACATACCTTTATAAACTAGCTGCACCCTACAGGATTACCAGAGAATGGCAAGTTAAGAGAAATTCACGGATTCTCTGAAGATTGGGGACGTCTCCAAAATGACTGAAAATCTCTGAAACCTGTTCTCTGAACCAAAAAGCTATGAGCCACTCTTCCTAGGACAGCCTAAGCTGACAAACTCTTCTCTTTGTGAGCCTGAGAGCTGAGATCCAGTCTGCCAAGGTAAGCACTTAGCCCTGTCTGCTGAGGAGCTGCCATTAATTAAAGAAGCTAACTTCAGCATCTAAAGTCTTGTGTAAGAAAATCTGATACTTTTCTCGATGAAGTTGCAGATGACACAGCAAAGGGCTTAAGTAAGGAAACCATGAAGCAAAGTTTGAGAGTGCACTCCAACGCAAGCAATTCCACACAACAATGGACATCATGCATAAAGACTTGGTATCATAAAACTAATTATCTGTGCCTAAATAACCATTTAACAGCCAGCATATATGTTAACTGTCTGTCTAGTCGGTCTGTGTCCAGTCTTATAAGTCAATACAGTATATACATTCATGTATCATTCCTTTATAATCAGTGTGTTTATGTAATAAATTGTATTATTCTGTTTTTTAAAATGAACAAAGAAAGGTAAGTTAAATAAAGTAGGTGCCTTACTGGAGTATATGGTTCATTACCAGTATTGCTGAAGGTAAGACTGATAATTAATTGACCAACTTAAATTTCACTCAGTTCCTAGAGGTTTAACTGGTAGACTGCATTACACTCATCATACCTTTTAAATACATGACATATGTGCTTTTACTACCTTTGTCACATTTTGGGGATTATATGAATGGGCATTAGCTTGGCTTCATAAAACAAATGAATGGTACAAATTTTGTGTTTGCATTTATGTATTTAGAAATGAAGTATGTTGTTTTGCTAAGTGCTAAGTTTTGCTAAGTGGCATAATCACAGTGCTTTGAAGCACGAAGTAAATTTTATTTTGGTATTAACAACTGGAGTAACTTATTTTGTTGCCAGTGTAGGCGCATCAAATATCCACTTCACTTAGACACTCACCTCGACTTTTATTTGCTACAGTTGTTTGCCCTGCCAGCTTGCACAGTCCTATATGCCTGGTCCAGGCAACGTTTCTGTCATGACCATGAACTGTATAAACCAGGTAGAAAACGGACGGATGCTTAAATGAACATTGTGAGAAGAAGAGACAAAAGACATGGCAAGGTTTGGGGCAGCCACCCGTTTAATTCGGTATCCTGGCTGCAAAAGTAAATGATTTATAGTTGAGTCACGTTTACAAGACAGAGTCCAAAACAGAACTGCCTTCCAGGGAAAAGGTGTGAGGCTTTATAGGAAGTTGGGGGGAAGTGATGTCGTCCTCTGGGCCGGGGCCGGAAGTGATGTGGTCCTCTAGGCCAGGACCGGAAGTGATGTGTCCCGAGTTGAGGCGGTGGCTCCTGGTGGGATTTCCCAGGAAGGCCTGCAGGGAACTTAGAAAGAGCGTCAGTGCACCCCGCCCCCCCGGGCAGATGTATTATCATTCATCTCTAAGCCCTTCAGCTGCCTCCTATGCACACGTGTGTGACAACATCCATGGACAAGTTTGACATAATCAGAGAATCAATATGAAGCCTCCATTCCTTTTTAGGATTTGTATAGGACATGGCATTAAAAAGTAATTCATTGTGCTGTCATTTTTTCTCCTCTTAAAAGATAGATAGATAGATAGATAGATAGATAGATACTTTATTAATACCAAGGGGAAATTCACATAATCCAGCAGCTGTATACTGATACAAAGAAACAATATTAAATTAAATAGTAATAAAAATGAAAAAAATTAAAATAAAATTAATGTTAGCATTTACTCCCCCGGGTGGAATTGAAGAGTCACATAGTGTGGGGGAGGAACGATCTCCTCAGTCTGTCAGTGGAGCAGGACAGTGTCAAAAGTCTGTCACTGAAACTACTCCTCTGTCTGGAGATGACACTGTTAAGTGGATGCAGTGGATTATTAATGATTGACAGGAGTTTGCTTAGTGCCCGTCGCTCTGCCACAGATGTTAAACCGTCCAACTCTAATCCTACAATAGAGCCTGCCTTCTTAACAAGTTTGTCCAGGCGTGAGGCATCTTTCATCTTTATGCTGCCACCCCAGCACACCACCGCGTAGAAGAGGGCACTCGCCACAACCGTCTGGTAGAACATCTGCAGCATCTTACTGCAGATGTTGAAGGATGCCAATCTTCTCAGAAAGTATAGTCTGCTCTGAGCTTTCTTACATAGAGCATCAGTATTGGCAGTCCTGTCCAATTTGTCATCCAGCTGCACTCCTAGATATTTAAAGGTCTGCACCCTCTGCACACAGTCACCTCTGATGATCACAGGGTCCATGAGGGGCCTAGGCCTCCTAAAATCCACCACCAGCTCCTTGGTCTTGCTGGTGTTAAGGTGTAAGTGGTTTGAGTCGCACCATTTAACAAAGTCTTTGATTAACTTTCTGTACTCCTCCTCCTGCCCACTCCTGATGCAGCCCACAATAGCAGTGTCATCAGCGAACTTTTGCACGTGGCAGGACTCAGAGTCATATTGGAAGTCTGATGTATATACAGTAATCCCTCCTCGATCGCGGGGATTGCGTTCCAGACCCCCCCGCGATAGGTGAAAATCCGTGAAGTAGAAACCATATGTTTGTATGATTATTTTTATATATTTTAAGCCCTTATAAACTCTCCCACCATTTTAACATTATTAGAGCCCTCTAGACATGAAATAACACCCTTTAGTCAAACGTTTAAACTGTGCTCCATTACAAGACAGAGATGACAGTTCTTTCTCACAATTAAAAGAAAGCAAACATATCTTATCTTCAAAGGAGCGCCGTCAGGAGCAGAGAATGTCAGAGAGAGCGCTCGCAAAGAAAAGCAAACAATCAAAAAATCAATACGTGCTTTTAAGTATACAGAAGCACCGGGATAAAGCGGCATTTTGTAGAGGAGCGTCCGTGTCCTCTGTGCAAACAGCCCTCTGCTCACACTCCCTCCGTCAGGCAGAGAGAGTGAGAAAGATAGAGAGAAGCAAACACGCACCGCGCGGGAAGCATATCTTATAGCATTGAGGAGTTTTAGTTAATATGTAATACATGCTCTGATTGGGTAGCTTCTAAGCCAACCGCCAATAGCATCCCTTGTATGAAATCAACTGGGCAATCAAACTGAGGAAGCATGTAACCTAAATTAAAAGGCCCATTGTCCGCAGAAAGCGGCAAACCAGCAAAAAATCTGTGATATATATTTAGATGTGCTTACATTTAAAATCCGCGATAGAGTGAAGCCGCGAAAGTCGAAGCGCGATATAGCGAGGGATTACTGTAGATTGAACAGGACC
This sequence comes from Polypterus senegalus, assembly GCF_016835505.1. Lineage (NCBI taxonomy): Eukaryota > Metazoa > Chordata > Cladistia > Polypteriformes > Polypteridae > Polypterus > Polypterus senegalus. Next base: position 80,973,689 of record NC_053161.1, read on the forward strand.
GTAGAAAGTACAGTCCCCTGCGGCGCCCCTGTATTGCTGAACACAATGTCAGACCTGCAGTTCCCAAGAAGCACATATTGAGGTCTGTCTGTAAGATAGTCCACAATCCATGCCACCAAGTGTAAGTCTTCTCCCATCTCAGTCAGCTTGTCTCTAAGGAGCAGAGGTTGGATGGTGTTGTAGGCGCTAGAGAAGTCCAAAAACATAATTCTTACAGCACCACTGCCTCTGTCCAGGTGGGAGAGGGATCGGTGTAGCATATAGATGATGGCATCCTCCGCTCCCACCTTCTCCTGGTATGCGAACTGCAGAGGGTCGAGGGCGTGATGGACCTGTGGCCTCAGGTGGTGAAGCAGCAGCCGCTCCATGGTCTTCATCAGATGTGACGTCAGAGCAACAGGCCAGAAGTCATTCAGCTCACTAGGACGTGATACCTTTGGGACAGGGGTGATACAAGATGTTTTCCAAAGCCTTGGGACTCTCCCCTGTTCCAGGTTCAGGTTGAAGATGTGCTGTAGAGGACTCCCCAGTTCCAACGCACATGCATTCAGCAGTCATGGCGATACACCATCTGGACATGGCATTAAAAAGTAATTCATTGTGCTGTCATTTTTTCTCCTCTTAAAAGATAGATAGATAGATAGATAGATACTTTATTAATACCAAGGGGAAATTCACATAATCCAGCAGCTGTATACTGATACAAAGAAACAATATTAAATTAAATAGTAATAAAAATGAAAAAAATTAAAATAAAATTAATGTTAGCATTTACTCCCCTGGGTGGAATTGAAGAGTCACATAGTGTGGGGGAGGAACGATCTCCTCAGTCTGTCAGTGGAGCAGGACAGTGTCAAAAGTCTGTCACTGAAGCTACTCCTCTGTCTGGAGATGTAAAATAGTAAAAAGTGTCCAGGGAGCAATTCCACATAAAAGAAAGTGGTAGAAGTGATCAGTGAAATAGAGAAAAATAGAGATAAAAAGGTAAAAAGATAAAGTCATATACGGAGCTGCTGGAAAGGCTGCCACTCGGATGCGGCGCCGGAAATACAATGAAAAAACATTGTTACACTACAAGACAAATGATTAAACCTCACATTTTAAGTAATTTTAAGCACGATTTCCGCACTGGCTGAAATTCTCTCATCTTGGAAAAAAAGTACTTCTAGCCATGATCTCTATTGAATCGTTTAGTGATCATCACCATGAGTCACTTTTATTTGTAGTTCCTAATTGTTTTTTTTTCTCACATATTACTTTAACTTCTAGATTTATTTGTCAACTTGCAGTCACACATGAGTCCAGTACCAACTGTTATACGGTACTACTTATACTGAAAAAAGACAATAAAATGGAAAAATCAAAATGAATCACCAGAATAGAAAATTGTGGACAGCTTTTGTGGTCCTTATTTGGTAACATTTGGGACATTATTGTGGAATGCACAGAAATCAGCAAAGTGTGTCAATTTATCTTGGCTCCAGCCAAAACTTTGATTTAAGGCCTTTTTAAAGGTAGTCTTTACAGATTCAGAAGTGTATATATATACAGTATGTCTGGAGGCGGCCAGGAGTGAATTTTGCTAAAAATTGGTGGGGAGAATTAGATAGCTCACTGAGTGTCGCATTTCTAAACCTATCCAAAGCCTCATGAAGACGGCAATCAACTGCGAAGAACAGTGGTGCTCTTGTTAACTAGGTCCAACAGAGAGCAAACTTCTGATTATGATGAACTGTCTACAGTCAGAAATCTCCTAAAAAGACCTCTGTTAAACACATAAATGGTGGTTGTGTGTGTAGAGAGCATATTGTGTTTTAAAAATAACCCATTGCGAGGGAAAAACCTTTTTATAAAATATGGTTATACAGTGGTATTGGAAGACATCAATGGACTAGTGGTAAAAGTGAATAATATGTTGTTGTAGGTGATGTTTGTGCTCTCTGTCGTTCAGTAAGCAATGTCTCACATCACGTCAAAGGGAGGCAAAAAGGACTGCCGTTAAGAGAGTTGGTAATGGGGAGCCACAGGAGATGCATATTTTGGTACTTAAAATGTGCCTAACAACGCTGACAACACTCCAGCAAAAACACTGGACAAGGCTGCAGAGCACCCACCTTTTGACTGCACGTTTAAGCAAGTAGCTTAGTTAACATTACTGTCTAATTGGAAATGCAAACATGCTATGCCAGAATTTAGCTGCAGCATTTTAACATGTAGTATATATAAAGACCACAATTATCTAAAGTCTATTTGCTGTTGTTATACCATGTAGTGTTGCAATAGCCAAAATGACAGAAAAATACCATAGCAGACAGAAGTACTTCTCAAACTCATTGGACCATTGTGTGTGTGTTTATGTCTCTTCTGTCACTATGCTTCTTTCAATGTGCAAATTAATAATTATGCTTCAGTTACCCAGTGCTACTGAGTTTCTGAATTAAAAACAGCAATTTTAGCTTTTTATTTGCTCACATCATCATATCTTTTGTACAGTTTCTTTTGCTCTCTCCCTCTCTTTTCATAGTTATTTTATGTATTTGTCTAATACATAATATGTATAACTTTTTATCGAGTTGATCCCAGACTTTCTGTTCAAGAATCACAACTGGTTCCCCAAGATTATTTTCAAGGTGACCAGAACAAGGCATTTTTCCACCAGGATGATGTTGGTTTAAAGTGCATCTAACAAGCTTTCATGTGTTTGGCCAGTCCTAATGCCTTGGTTTGGCGTTTAAGACTTTTAAAGCTGCAGCTGCAAATCCAATCTTTCTCCAACACTTAACCTTAGCTAATGTGTAAGTTCTCCTCACAGGCTCTCTTTGGAATGCCGTTCCTGGGTCTTATCTGATATGTCTGATCAATCATAGGCAAATGACATTCAGTGATGTTATCAGTGTTACAGTATTTACCACACTTGGTCAATGAATAAAGGCAATAATTCAACCATTGCCAACTTGCTGAACAAAACCTCACAGCAATTATCAGCAGATAGGATGGACTTAAGTGCACCCAAGAAAACAATGGCAAATTACCTATTCCTTCCATTATAATCCTTTGCAAACACTGGTTCTGAGCTTACTGCCACTTCCTGCATGGTTTTAACTTCTGCTCTATAGTAACTCTTAGGTTGCAGAAGGAATCTAGTACTAGACCAACTGAGCAGAAGACTATTTGTAATGAAGTTGAAGTTGAGTCCAGTCTTTCCAAAGGACAATGAGGTTTAGTAGCAAAATGCAACAAATTTGTTGGTTTTGCTGAAGAAAGGCAGTGACTGATCACTGACTGCCCAGCAGACATCATTTTATGCTTGCAGAAAAGGACCACTGTGTATGAAATTTCTAAGTATGTTAAATCTCATTGTTGGAATCAGCAGCCATACCTCTTTTCACATATTCATACAGAAATCCAAATATGAGCCACAATGCAGAGTCTAGCTCTATGGTGTATACTTTATTTTGCTCAAGTGTTGCACTTCTGAAAAGTGTTACTCCAAAAGGTAATTGCAGTTTGGGGTAAGGGAAACAAATATAGATAAAAAAAGACATATGGACAGTCTTCTGTCTCTGTCTTTGGCTCCTTCTCTCTCTCTCTCTCTGACTCCTTCGCTCCTCCAATAAACTTCGTCAAATTCCTCCCGACTCTGGTTCCTGGAATGAAGGCAGTGGGCTTCTGTGTACTTCTAGTGGCCCATTATTGTGGTCAGGATGAAGTGTGAGCCCGATGAAATATGGCTCTGCAGTGCCTGCAGCACATCCTGGCGGCACCCCCAGAACCCAACAAGGTTGAGCCACTAAACTCCAACTGCCATGAAGCCCTGTGGGAATCTATGGTGCTGTGGCACTACATGGGGGGCTGTCATCTAGCAATTTGGGGGAAATAATGCCCTGAGCACACTTTCTCCCATGCAAGGGAGAACACACACACACATACAGTATATATTGTAACAGTAGTGCCTTCTTGTGCCCATCCCGGCACAGATTCACACGGAGGCACGTACAAAAAATATATATTTTTTATTTATTTTTCTTCACCTGTGGGGCACGTCTTTCCCGTGAACCCCACAGGCAATACACAGTATATTTATACATATCCATACATATATACATATACACATATACACATACATATATATATACATATATACACATACATCCACATATATATATACATATATATATACATATCTACACATATACACATACATATACATACACACACACACACATATATATATACAGTGGAACCTCGGTTCACGACCATAATTCGTTCCAGAACTTTGGTCGTAAACCGAGTTGGTCGTGAACCGAAGCAGTTTCCTCCATAGGATTGTATGTAAATACAATTAATCCGTTCCAGACCGTACAAACTGTATGTAAATATATAAAAATATGTAAAGATTAAGCACAAATATAGTTAATTACACCATAGAATACACAGTGTAATAGTAAACTAATGTAAAAACTTTGAATAACACTGACACAAAACACCCAAGCTCCCTGATCAGCTACACGAGCTGGCTCGCTCACGCTCTCTCTCTCTCTCTGTAGCACACACACCACCAAAGCCCCTCCCTCCCTACCTCCCTACCTCAGCTACAGGAGCAGGCTGGCTCACGCGCTCTCTCTCTCTGTGTAGCGCGAGCGCGTGCACACACACACACACACACCTATCCTCCCCCCATCCCTTCCCTGTCAGCTGCCTGTGCTCTCTCTGCGCTTGCTCACTGGCGCTCTCTAATCTCTCTGTAGCACGTGCTCGCGCAGCATTTTTTTTAAAATGAGTTTTAAGCACAGCAGAAAAAAAAGGAACAACAAATCCGAAGCGCTTGAAAAAACCAACTCACAAGCAAACAAAAAAGTAAGATTGCAACAAATCACACGATGAAGTCCTCCATGTAAACAATTTTTTTAATGAGTTTTAAGCACAAGGAAAAAAGCGAACATTTGAAAAAAGAGAAATGTAACATCGCACCTAATCGCGCTATGAAAAACTCCATCTGTAAACACTTTCATGAGTTTTAAGCACAAGGAAAAAAGGGAACATTTGAAAAAAGAGAAAAATAACATTGCAACAAATCACATTATGAACTAAAAAATTAAACTTTTGAAAAATCGGTAATACAAAAACCACCAAGAAAACTAACCTTGCATGAAACGAGTTCTGGCATGAAGTGTTTTCCTTCAGGTGTTTTCTCTCTTGTGATTTCTTGGGTTTCTGGTGCTTTTAGCTGTTTAGCTGGTGGGAGTGAAAGCCTCATGCAGCCATTCCAAAAACAAACTCCTTGTGACCCAATCCTTTGTGTTTGCACCCCACATTACTGGCAGTCTGGCTTTGTTTACATTGTGCTGCTTGAAAGCACGAGGGTTCTCAGATTGGTAAATGAGTAAACTGGTAAACAGTTTTTCCACCTCTTGTAATTTCTTTCTTTACTTCGAGTTCAATTTTCTTCTCACCACTATTCACTTGCTTAGAAGCCAATGGAAGGAGAACAATGAACAGAGAGCTCTTGCAGCCATGCAGCTTGCTTTCTCTCTCTCTTTCTTTCTCTCTCAGGCTGCCTGTGCTGGGGGGATGGTGCGCTAGCACGTACAGCCTGCAAATAGGCAGGCAAACACGTGCAGCAATCTCCTCCTCCTCCTCCTCCTCCTCCTCCCCCTCCCCAGCAGGCACATGGAACTGGGGGGATGGTTTGCCTGCCTATCTGCAGCCAGTAAGTGCAAGCCAACACGTGCAGCAATCTCCTCCACCCCCTCCCCAGCAGGCACGTGCTCGCTCACTCTTGCTCTCTCTCTCTCTCTCTCTCAGCTCAGCTCAGGCAGGCAGGGAAACTGGCTTGTTCGTATACCGAGTGTGTGGTTGTGAACCGAGGCAAAAGTTTGGCGAGCTTTTTGATCGTGAACCGAGTTGTACGTGAACCGGGACGCTCGTGAACCGAGGTTCCACTGTATATATATATATATATATATAATATATATATATATATACACTCTTTGGGGTGCGAGCAACTGTTGCTGGGGGTGGCAGAATCCATCAAGGAAGAAAAATGAAAAACATTATCTGTACAAAATCTTAATTTATTTATCCATTCCTAAATAATTAAATGGGCAGGCTATTTCATATCAGTACAATACGCTGTTTGTTAAAACGGATGACTCCCACTCTTACGTGCAAGTCTGCGTGGATATTATGAACTATTGTATCTGTTCAAGTTCTATTTAAATTTTAAATAGAAGGAATTTTTATTTAGTCGACAGAAATATCTTTGGTAGGAATGTAAGTTAAATGTAGGCATCATTGCTTAAATTTTTCTTTACCATACAAATGTAAAGAGTAAATTCGCCTTACATTCCAACCAAAGATATTTGTGTTGACTAAATCAGGGGTTTCAAACTCAATTGCACAGGGGGCCAAAATTCAAAACACACTTTAGGTCGCGGGCCGAACAGGATAAACACTTATTGAACACACTAAAACTAAACTTTTAAAACTGTAAAACTTTTAAAACTTAACTTTTTTGAACATAAATAAGAATAAAATAACACAGGAATATTATTCCGGAATAAATCGACTCAAACCTTAAATAACTTATAATATTTTGCTTTCCATAAAAATATATCCTGTCTAAATTATACAAGTTAGAAATAAAGTAAACGTTAAAAGAACAAAGATTCAAATTTCTTTACTCTTATGTAATTTTATATACTTTGTAAAAAATAAACTTAAATTTTAAATATCCCAATAGATTTTGCTCTCCATAAAAATATATCCTGTCAAAATTATACTTTGCCTTCAGTGTGCCATTACACTGCAGCTCAATCACCTCCATCTGAATCCGCACAGGTGCAGTTTCCACATCGACGGCAAATGAGTTGCGAAACAACTCAAAATTCTTTTTTTGTTCTTCAAAGTCACCAAAGCCCCGTGCGAATTCAGTGCACAGTGCGCTCAGTTTATCAGCAAAGTGCGTATTTGGGAACACCGTTGTGCCGACTTGGTTCAACATTACTTGGCAACAGGGAAAGTGGGGCAAGTTGCACTGGTGCATTTGTGTCTCCCATAAAAGTAGCTTCTACTTGAAATCACTTTGTGATTTTGCACGGGTAAAAACGTCTGCTGAAGTGTCAGATTCTTCTTTAACTCTTCTGCTTTCTGTATCTTCTGCATTGCATTCAGGTCTTTAAGGTTATCCTGATGTTTTGTCTCATAGTGCCGTCTTAGATTAAATTCTGTAATTACAGCCACATTAGCTCCACAAATGAAACACACGGGTTTACTGGCAAGGTCAGTAAACATATACTCAGCCTCCCATCGGTTTTTAAAGGCTCTATTTTCAGAATCAACTTTTCTCTTCGGCATCGTGTGGGCTAGCTTCGCAATAACTTGCAGCATCATAAGCTAGACTTGATTAACGCGGTAAGTGTTCGGCAAGGCAGCTGAAGCGCTGTATTATGGGATCTGTAGTTTATTGTGTTACCAGTGCTTCATATCCCCAGGCCATTAATAACAATAATACAGTATATAAAATGATCTCGCGGGCCTGATATAATTATACGCCGGGCCGGATGTGGCCCGGGCCTTGAGTTTGACACATATGGACTAAATAGAACTTGAAAAGATATATTTTTTCGAATGTTATCGCGCAATGCAGATCGAGTTGACGCGTACTACAGTACATCGAGCCCGCGTGCTATTGTGGTTTTGCCTGCGTGCCTTAATAAGTCATCCTCCCCTCGCTCTTACTTTTTTACCGTTCATCTAATGAATACACTGAGTGTGTACCAAAACAATCATTGATGGCAGGGCTGTGCGATATGACCAAAATCTTATATCCCGATATTTCATTTCATATCCCGATATCACGATATAGTACATTTTCTTTGTATTCAGTGAATAGTTTATATAATCACCACTCCTTTTTTTTCATTTAAATTAAAAAATCAAAAATGAGAAGTACTCAACTTGTAATTATTTCTGTTCTTTTATTTAGAACATTTGAGCAAATGTTTGACTTAGAATGTAAACATAAAATGTTAATGTATCAAATATAAAACTCTTTTCAAAAACAAATTACTAAAGGCCCAATATAAAATACTGCTATATAAAATGCCTGACATAAACAAAATGTGAACTGTAGCAGCAATAACTCTCACAACATATATTAAATATAAAAGGATCAAAGCACTAACAACTAAACTATATAAGGCCAATAAACCCTTTAAACAAAATAAATACAAGTCTAACATTAACTGTCAAAACCAAATGTAAACATTGTACTTCAAACTGTAGCAGCAATAAGGCTTACGACAAAAATATATTAAATATATAATATTAAATATATTTTTTAGGCTACATTCTAGTAAAATGTTAATTTGCACATCGTAGTGTGGCAAATCTCCGTTAATGAGTTACAGCTGATCGCCCGCGTGGGACTGGACGGCGCTAACGTGTTGATGCCGCCCAGCCCCAAGCACGGGCGATCCGCGTAACTCGTTAACGGAGATTTGCCGTTAATGCAGTTGTGGCGGAAACGTAATTTTAACAAGATTAACGCTGACAGCAAACGCTGCAGGGAAAATTATGCCTTAAACAAATTGTTTTGGTAGCAATTAATCTTCCAAGCTTTTAACATGCTCGTTTAAATAGTACCTTTACAACTGTAATATCCTACGTGGCCTGCCTCTCAGTTGTAAACTCTCTGCATGCTCGCTCACGTGCTTTTTGCGGAGGTGGTAGAAGAGGTTTGTCGTGTTGGAGTCTGTGGTAGCGATCGGTTTGCAGCATAATTTGCACAGTACCGTTTTCTGGTCCGTGTCAGACTCTTCAAATCCAAACCATCTCCATACTACAGAGGTAGCCCCTCGTTTAGGAACAAGGTCCTTCTGTGTGGAGCTACCTGGTGTTGCCTCGTCTTCATCAGCCATGCTAGTGTGTCTGCATCCACGTGGTGGCCATCAAAACAATGAAAAAAATATTGCCGTAAACAGTTTATTTTGCGACACCACGAAACAAACGATAGCATAATGTGCAGCGATAGACGTTTTCATATTGTCATCCGATATATATCGTTATATCGAACAGCCCTAATTGATGGCGAATAAAGTATCCATTATTCATAAAGCTTCAATTGGTGATCTGTCTTTCTGCGTTAACCGCATATTTTATCATACGTTTCAAACCAAGGGGATGCGAAGGTAAAATTAATCGAGAAGCGCGCGTAGATACTCAGTGCACCCCTCTCGGGAATCGAACCTCTGACATCGGCGCTAGAGACGAAGTCTCTACCATTGCCCCACGATGTTTGGTTTATCTATTTGAGCGTATGTAGATCGGGTATATATATATGCATATATATATATATACCCGCGCTTCGCAGCTGAGAAGTAGTGTGTTAAAGAAGTTATGAAAAAGAAAAGGAAACATTTTAAAAATAACGTAACATAAGTGTCAATATACAGTAATTGTTTTGTGAGTGTTAGGAGTGTTGCTGTCGTCAAGGATTTGATTATTATTATTTCTTTCAATCAGGTTCGTATTTGTAGGATGTGTTGTGTTCAAGTTACATTCCGTGTATGTCAATTGTTGTAAAGATAACAGGTTTCATTCATCGATTCGTTTCTTACTGCATCAATAAACAGCTCGTCTTCCCTTTTATCTGAGACGTGACACACTGCATGCACGGGTTTTTTTTTACACTGTCTTCCTTTAGCGGGACATTGACTTTTTCCACCGTGTGCTTTGTTTCCGCAGTAGCTGCACTTATGAATATGTTTGTATGTATCACACGTTTCATATTTTTTTGCTGCCTTCTTAATTGTGTAATTCGGTTTTTGTTCAGCACTCTTTGGAACTTTGCTTTTTGTCTGTGCACTGCGTCATTTCATGTGAGCCGCTCGGTGTACATGCATCGGTTTCCAGCTGTGCTGGTGCCATCTCGTGCGATGTCCACGGCTGTATTTAATGTTAGCTGAGACCCGGCACTTAAAAGTTTCTCTCGCAGTTTCGCGGAGTTTGTGCTGAACACCACCCTGACCATCTCATCTTCCTCTGCATAAGCACAGTCCTTCACCCATGAATATTTAGCGGCAGTGTTTCTATTGGATTGCCGTTGATGGACGGCCTTATATGGGCAGGCACTAAATTATCGAGCAGAAGTCTATTATAGTATATGGACGAAAAAATAGGTTCCAGTTATGACCATTACGTGTAGAATTCTTGCCAAATTTCAGCCTTCTACCTGCACAGGAAGTTGGAGAATTAGTGATGAGTCAGTGAGTGAGTGAGTGAATGAGTGAGTGAGTCAGTGAGGGCTTTGCCTTTTATTAGTATAGATATATGTATGTGTATATATATATTGTAAAAGAGACAACAAGAAGCAGCATAAAGGTTTGGGGTTATCTGGCCCCTTATATTGTAGACAATCCACAATGAAAAAAATGAAAACTCAGGTCAAACGTAAACACAAATATGTTCATACGTGCAACGCCATTCTAGGCATCGGCGGCCATTTTATAGGGTAGGAGCCGGAAGTGGAGGAATGCTGGGAAGGAACCGTGAGGGAGGATGGGACTGATGATGTCAGGAAAGATGGTGGAGGAAGGGCGGAAGTAGACATACTGCGGTAAGGCTTATGATGGCGGAGCGTCTTTTTTCCTGGAAGAAATAATAGGAGAAAGGTTAGTACCCTGCCGGCGAATGTTTTCCGAAGTGGTTTAAGGTCCGTCCGCGGTCTCCTATTCGCGCGTGTGTGACAATATATATATATATATATATATATATATATATATATATATATATATATATATGTGTGTGTATATATATATATATATATATGTGTGTATATGTATATATGTAGATATTTATGTATATGTATTGTGATGGATGGCAGGCCATTGATCCCGGCCAATACCCCCAAGCCGCCAGGTGGAGCCCTCCTTGCAGCGTGGAGGTCCCCAGAAGACCAGCAGGGCATCATGGACATTGGAGTTTTTATGCAAAGCCCTGCTGGATGCCGTGGGGGCCACAGGAGGGAGCTGCAGGGAGGACCGAGGGTTTCTTCGTGCCCTGTGACCCGGAGGTTCATCACAGGAAGAGCGACGGACTTCCGGGTTGAAGAAAGGGACTATTTACCCTGACCCGGAAGGAATAAGGACTTGTGGACTATTGGGCAGAAACACTTCCGGGTCAGGAGTATAAAAGGACTATGGGAACTCCCAGACAACGAGCTGAGCTGGGTGGAAGGGTGGCAACGCGTCTGGGAGCTGGAGGATTGGTTTATTGTTTATTATTGTGGTTTATTGTAATTTAATGAGTATTGTGGTGGAGAGTGTGCTTTGTGCACTGTGGCGACAAAATAAAGTCAACTTGAGGACTTTTACCTGGTGTCTGGAGTCGTGGACAGGGGTTCAAGGGAGCGAGGGCGCCCCTTATCGTTCACAGTATATATGTGTATATATATGTTTATATATGTGTGTGTGTGTATGTATATATATGTATTTGTGTGTATATGTATATATATATGTGGATGTATGTGTATATATATATGTATATATGTTTGTGTGTATATATATATGTTTATATGTATATATGTAGATATGTATGTATATGTATATATATAAACAATTACATTGACAATCATGTTAGGTTTTTTCAAAATGTTTCCTTTTCTTTTTCATTACTTCTTTAACACACTACTTCTCCGCTGCGAAGCACGGGTCTTTTGCTAGTATGTGTATATGTGAACCATATGTCAGTTTTCAGGTATCATTAGATTTTTTAGATATTGGAGAGTTACCTGCAGACTGACTCCTGCATTAAAAATTGAGGCTTAGTAGAACAGCATTTCAAAAAGAAAAGGCTGACCACTTCAGTAATGACAAAAAAGTCATCCAGTTGAAATTATGAAAAAGCATGTTCCTGGAACTGATGTGCACAAGGAGCAAGGTAACACTGACTGGAGATACAGTACTATTTGAAATTTTCATTTTAGTTTTCAAATTGTAATACAACTTCAACATTGAATATGAATATAGAAGTAGACATTGACAGAAATATTGAAATACTAAGCAACTGAGGTAATAAAATTTTGACCTTTTTGCAAGGCACTTTTGAATAGGTGTATAGAGGGAATAGGCCACGCAGAAGCCAACATCTGCAGGGTTATAGGGTTATCGTAATATGTACAGAGTACAATGAACTTCTCTCTGGCTCCATGACTAGTGAGTATAAGAACCTACATTTGTGGAGAAAGTACACATTACTTTTATTAAAAAAAATAAAAATAAATTAGAAATAATAGAGTTGACACTTAACATAGGAAGAAATTCAGAAACCAAGGAGAGATATATAAACAAGATTGCTTTTGTCCAGTTGATTACTAAACAGAATATTTTAATATTAAGTATATTCAGCTGTTAAATCAGTGAAATACTGTACAAAAAAACATACAGTACCCCATTCATGTAAAGGTGTGACTGACAGTATTTTTCAAAGTCATAGATTTTATTCATAATAGCAAAATATTGTACTCCCACTTTGCTATTAGTAATTTGAGTACAACAAGAGCATTTCTGTTGATGACAATTAAACTTTTTTTTTTCTCAGTTATAGTCATAGAAAACATTCCAAATGTATACAGCATAGTATAAAAGCTTTTGCGGAAATATACATAGCTAACATCCAACAAAATTTAGTGAGTTTTAAAAAAGCTGTTATTTAACATAACCTAGTTTTAACATATACTACTGAACCTGACAAAAACAAATAAATTCTATCAGAAGTGTTGATTCCTTACGTTACAGTACATTCTAATTTGTGAATGAAACATGCACTGTATTTGTAGGCAGTGAAATTTAAATCAGGCCGGTCTACCAACAGATTGTGTGCATGCAATTCAGAATTTGAATGAGGCAGTGGCTTTGAATGCAGCATAGCACCAGGTTCCAAACAGGCTGGTGTTTTATGAGTGTTAATGTCAAGGTTGCAATAAAAATGGTCTGCCACCCCATTACATTAGTACATTGGTAGCCCAGTAGTTGAAAACAAACCATTGATTAAAGGAGCTAACTGAAACTAACACAACTTATTTAGAAAAACACATGGCTACAATCAATGTGGAATAAGACATATCAAAGCATGACAAATTGCACATTGTCACAGATGAGCTATGGTAGCTAACAACCCAAGAATGTTCACTTTTGTCAATTGAAAAAACAAACAAAAATATGGTTACAGCAGACTAAGAAACATGAATCCCACCTCAATAAAAATAAAAAATGGCTGGCATAATCAAGCTTGCTTTATTTTTGTTGCACACACTGGGTACCTTTTTAAATGCAGAATAGTATTTGAATGTTAGGGGATATCTGAACATCATTCCCAGTTAGATAAATTCGAGCACCAGTTCATGTATTTGCAAAGGGTATTTTCAGCAGGATAATATTCTATGCTGCAAGAGTAGGAGAATCTGGGAATGGTTCCAGGAACAACAGAGTGAATATAGGTCAATAGAATTGCTTATACAATAACCATGTCATGATTCAGTTGAGCAGTTATGGGATGGAAAGGAACAAGATATTCAGAGTAGAAATCCAATACATGTATTTTGCAACAATGATGAAATTAATAGAAGCCAAACCAGAAGCTTTTTATCAAACTGTCAACACCTTGTACAGCCCATGTCCTAAGAAAGTCAGCCCAAATAGTTGACCATCTTGCTACTGGGCCAGCATGCCTTACAGAAGTCAATGAATGTATACAATGTAAAACGTAAAAGATGTTTATTAATGTGGAAATAAAAGCTAATTTAAATGTGAAACTATCTAAAAATGACCATTTTTAAGCAAGGTATACTGTAAAGCAGATTACCAAAATGCATTATTTTCTTTTTCTTTTTAGTCGACTTAAAACTGCAGACAACGACCAGCACACCTCTTACTACCAGGGCTGAAAAAGGTGAGTTAAACAGTTTATTTTAATAAATTGAGATTAAACTCAGATGTACATCATGATTTAATTAAAGGCAAAAGTCTGATCAAAGTACAGTGAAAAAATAAGCCAAGAATTAAAAATCCTTACCAGCTAGAACTTGTCAGCAACTTTTTGATCACATCAGATATGGAAATCAACCTCATTATTTTACATCTATTCATCTATTTCAGTTTAGGATCTGAGGGAGACAAGACCTATTCAGGGAGCAAAGGAGACATAGCTAAGAATGTGCAGCATATGTATGAACAGTTAGCAGGCAGATAATCTTAAACTGCAAGACAGTAGAACATTCTAGATCAGAACAGGCTTTTCAGCACAACAAAGCTCATCAGTCCTATTTACTTAATTCTTCCAAAACAAGCCTACTTTTGAAGGTTACTAAAGTCATTCTGTTTACTAAACTACTTATTATCTGAACTCCATATATCTGCGGTTCTCTGTGTGAAGAAGAACTTCCTAATGTTTAACCTTAACAAGTTTCCAACCATGCCCCCATGTTCTTGATGAATTCATTTTAATGTAACAGTCTCTATCCACTACTAATTCCCTTCATGATTTTAAACACTTTAATCATTAATCCTCTTAATCTTCTATTTCATAAACTGAAAAAGCTCAATTCTTTTACTCTTTACTCATAACTCATCCTCTGCTGCCCTGGAATCAGCCTAGTTGCTCTTCTCTGTACTTTTTCCGGCACTTCTATGTATTTTTGTAGCCTGGAGACAACAACTGATTAAAGTACTCCAGATGGGGTCTAACCAGTGTGTTACAAAGATTGAGCATAACCTTCTTTGACTTGTACTTTATACCTCATGCTATGTAGCCTAACATTCTGTTAGCCTTGTTAATGGCATCTGAACACTGTCTGGCAGTTGATAGTCCTCAGTCCACTACGACTCCGAAAACCTTCTCATTAGGTGTACTTTCAGTTTTCTCACATTGTGTATTCAAACCTAACATTTTTACTTCCTAGTGTAATACTTTACATTTACTTACATTAAATTTCATCTGCCACAAGTCAGTCCAAACCTGTATGCTGTCCCTTCTGTAGTGATTCAACTGATCCTAGATAATCTTCAGTCCACCTTGCTTGGTATCATCTGCAAACTTAACCACCTTGTTATTTATATTCCTAAAAATACAGTGGCATGGAATAGCCGATACAAGTGATGTGAAAAAGTACTCAATCCCCTTAAAAGTTATCATAATTTTCTGCATGACAAAAGATTTCTACACATATTTATCCAGTCAGTATTTTAATGTGAACTCTTAAGCTGTAACAATACATTTCCAAAGTCAAAGTAAATAATTTTTTGTAGATATGTAATTTAAATTTCAAGAACGCTCCAAAAAACAGGCCTCTGCCGGAGGGTAGCAAGGAAGAAGCCATTCCTTAAGAAGGCCCACATAAAAGCAGATATGTCATTTTGCTACAAAGCATGAGAAAGGCCCTGTTAAGATGTGGGAGAAGGTTTATGGTCAGATTAGACCAAAATAGAACTTTTTGGCCAGACTTCAAAGAGCTATATGTGGCATAAGACTAATACTTCCCATGCCTCAAAAACCACCATTCCCACATTGAAATGTGATGGCAGTATCATGCTGTGGGGTTGTTTTTCATGTGCTGGGACTGGGAATCTTTTGAGAGTTGAAGGAACAATGGATAAACACAAAATCTGCATAATATTTCAGGAGAACCTGTTCCAGTCTGCAATGATCCTACGACTAAGGAGAACATTTATCTTTCAACATGACAATAACCCTAAGCACAAGGCCAAAGCCACACTGTAATGGCTCAACAACAGAAAGCTGAATGTTTTGGAATGGCCAAGTCAAAGTCCTGACCTTAATCCTATTTGAAAACTGCTATCTAGAGGTGTCTTCCCACCAAGCTGGAGAATCTCTATAAATTCTGCTAAAAAGAATGGAAAATACAGTAATTACTCCTGAACAATGTGCAAAACTGCTACATACTTACCCCAAAAGTTTAAGGTTGTTATTGCAGCAAAATGATCTTGAAAAAGTATTAATGTACAGGGATTGAATACTTATAGAAACACTAACTTTTGAGGTTTTTCTTCTTCAGTTAAATATCTACAGAAAATGGTTTGTTTTGACTTTTGAAGTGCATTGTTACAGCATAATAGTTCACATTAAAAATACTGAATGGATAAATATGTGTACAAATATTTTGTCATGCAGAACATTATGATAACCTTCAAGGGGATTAAGTACTTTTTCACATCACTGTAACAGCTGCCCTAGCACTGACCCCTCTGGGTTCCTTGCACCATAATCCTCTGCTTCCTGTGTTTGAGCACCCAAATACACACTACACCCTGAACTCCCACTTTTTTTAGTTTGATGCCCAACAGCTTATGTGGGTCCTTATGAAATGCTTTCTGAATGTTAAGATAAATAATATCATATTCACCACTTTTTGTGGCTTCCTCATAGAATTCCAGCATGTTAGTAAAATTTGACCTCCTTCTTCCGATCCCATGTTTATTGTTCAGTAAAACTCCTGTTCTTGCCATGTGTTGCCCCATCTTTTCCTTAATAACTCCTTCCATTAATTTACTTTTGATGCACATTAAGTTTACTAGTATATAGTTGCTTGGATCTGCTCGACCACCCATTTTACATAATGGGATAATATTTGCAAATTTCCATAGTGCACAGTGACTTTCTAAAAATATGTCTCCAGGGTTTATATATGTACTCATTAACCTCCTTAAGAACTTGAGAATAAATATTATTTGGTCCCGGTGATTTGTTTGATTTGAGCCTATTTAATCTAAGCAGTACTTCTCCCTTTTCAATTGCCAAATCACTCAGTACCTCTTTCATAGTTCCTATTATTAATGGTTAAAATGCAAGATACCTTTATTGTCACTCTACAGTACAATGAATTATCATTTGGAGAAAGTTTATAGATGCCTTAGATAAAAGTATGCAAGAATAGATAATAAACTAAGTAAACATTCAGCTATGAGAAGCACAGTTACTATTAACAGTTCCAAATATACACAGAATAAAAGTAAATAATAAATTAAGCCACAGTGCAGATTACAGTCAAAGGGTCATGAGTTCCACATGGGTCATGTATACGTGTGTGACTATGTGTGGTTGATGCAAAACTTCAGTGCAATCAGTGGTGGTTTCTGTTATAGTCATCACTTTGCGTTTAATAGGCTGATTGCTTTGGGATAAAAGCAGTTCTGTAGCCTGGTAGTGTGGGCATGCAGGGCTCCTAAGCACCTGCCAGAGGGCAGAGAAATAAAAATGCTATGGCCAGAGTGGGTTGGATCTTTACAAATGTTCTTTGCTTTTCTGCTGCAGCTGGTAGTGAAGATATCTTTCAGTGATGGTAGGTCAAGTCAAGTCAAGTTGGGGAGCATGCACTGGTACAGTGTGTTGCCACACCCACTACACATCGAAACAGCTCGGGATCCCGGTTGGCAACCCCCCAGTCCAGTCCTACCCTCCGGAAATGACCATCTATCTGACGCAGCCAGGTGTTATGTGGGCAACCCCTTGGCCTGGTCCAGTCACTTGGGTCCCCAACAATGAGGATCTTATGAGCCGGATCACCCTCTGGGAAATGTGCCACATGGCCGTAGTACCATAAGTGATGCTCCCTCACAATACAGGTATTGTGCCTCATTCGTGACTTCATGAGCAACCACTCATTCGACACAAAGCCAAACCAATGGTACCCAAGGATTTTACGGGGAGTCACAGTACCAAAGGAGTCCGGTCTTCGTCTCAGAATAGTGTCCAAGTCTCACAACTATAGCAAGACCAGAAGCACCAGGACTCTAAAGACTTGAACCTTCATTCTTTTTTTATAGATATCGGGAGCGCCTGTGACGATGCGGGTCCGACTCCATGCTCCCATTGCTGTTCAGGAGCCCTTGAACCCAAAACCGTCGATAATGTCACCGAGATGAGCTAGACAGTGGAGGCAACAACATAGCAAGGGGATGGTTCAAAAAGTGCAGAAGTGCTTTTATTTAAAACAGTCAACAAATCAAAAACAAAGTGTCCATAAAGTGCAGTGCATCAAAACTGTTCAATAAATAATCCATAAAAGAAACATGGAGATAAAAACAATAGAAACAAAAACAATCCTTAAAACCAGAGGTTAAAACGTTCCTTAGGAAGCAGACTTTAAAATCAACAACAAGCCCAGTGCTCTTCTACGCTAGTGTCTCAGCTGCTTCTCCCAACTAGGTTTTGCAGCAGGCGAGATGCTCTCTGCAGCTGCCCTTTTCATCTCTCACACACAGGTCTGGAGACCTCCCGATCCTGGCTTCGGTCTGGCACTCATCCCAGACCTGAGAATTGGTTCACATCCAACGGCCAGGATGCTCACGTTGGGTAATCCACCACCAAGCCTCCCGACTCCCTCTGCCTTTCCGGCCTTCCGCGGCCAGTCACCTTTCCCTGGTCAATCCCGCTACCTGATCGCTCAGCGGGAGCGACTTCAACGTCAACACCTGGGTGTCGGCCTAACACCCAGCTTCCTCACAGCTGCCCACGAGCACTCATTCGCTCCATTACACACACGCACCGTGTGTTTCTCTCTCTCTTGCACCGACTTGCTCCCTCGCTCCCTGTAACCTCTGTCCTTTACTTTTCCTTTTTTCATTTCGTCTTATCTTTCTATTCTGTCTTCCAACCGACTTGCGCTTCTTTTTATATTGCGAGGGGCCATAGTAGCTGCAGCACATTAGCCACAGGAACAATCACGGATGTGGGCAGTTCCTCACCTGTGCACTAGGTGAGAAACGCCCACACCGCAGATCACCCCGTGGCTTGCTATGGCCACGACGCCGCGAGTGCGGTGATTATACCCAAGGGGATCCTGCGAACCCTCAGGATGTCCCACAGGGCAGCTCGATGCACTGAGTCGAACGCTTCAAGAAAATTGACAAAGGCTGCAAAGAAACTGCAGGTATTCGCGTTTGCGCTCCATGAGAACCCTCAGTGCCAGGATGCGGTCGATGGTAGACTTCTTAGGCGTAGTTGCTGCAATCCAGGCTATCACCCTTCCCTTTCCAGATAGGGACGAGAAGTCCCGGTTTTCAGTCAGTTGGGATGATGCCAGTTTCCCAAATGGAAGCAAAGATTGCGTGCAATGCCAGGAGGACAGCCTTACCACCAGCCTGGAGAAGTTCACCCCGGATACCACAGATCCCTGCAGCCTTTCCCCCCCTCAGCTGATTCACCACCTGTGCAGTCTCAGTGAGATTGGGTGGTTCACAGTTAATTGGAGGATCAGCCTCAAGAACCATGGACCCAGAGATATCCAACGTCCGAGGATCAGCTTTGATGAGTGCCTCTGAGTCATTTTGATGATACGCTGGAGGGTCTTCCTGTTCTCAGAAGTTCAGCCAGAGTATCACACTGTAATGCAGTATGTGATGACAGATTCTGTGGTACACATGTAGGAGATAACCAACAGCTGTTGTAGGAGTTGTACTTTCTTTAGGCTCATCAGAAAGTGAAGCCTCTGAATACCTTTCTTGGCCATTGCTTTTATTTTTGTTGTCCATGACAGGTCCTTGCTGATGTGAACTCGAAAGAATCTGAAACTCTACAGTAGACTGTCTCCACCTCTTATCGCTGATCGTTAATGCTTATGGGATGGTGACCACTGTAGTTCAGTCTCCTAAAGTCCGGAATCAGTTCATTTGTTTTCTTGGAATTGAGTGCAAGGTTGTTGTTCTGGCTGTAGCTCTTAAGATTCTTGACTTCTTCTCTGTAGGCTACTTTGTCATTATTGGAGATCAGGCCTATCACTGTGGTGTTGTCTGCAAACCTTATTATGATGTTAGTATCATGGGTAGGTTTGCAGTCATTTGTGAAGAGGGAGTAAAGGAGAGGGCTCAGTACACAGTCCTGTGGTACCCCAGTGTTCAGTGTTACAGATGAAGAGAAATGCATACCCATGCGCACAGTTTATGAACTGTTAGTAAGAAAATATAAAATCCAGTTACAGAGGTGTGAGTTGAGACCCAAATTGTTTAATTTGATACCCAGTTTGTTGTGGGGATGGTGTTTTAGGCAGGGTTGTATTCAATGAACAGCATCCGCACATAGCTGTCCCTCTGCTTCAATTGTGATAGGGCAATGTGAAGGGCAAGTGAGACAGCATCCTCAGTTAACGTGTTTGCCCATTATGTGAACTGGTATTGGTCCAAGGAGGTGGAGATGTTGCTCTTAATATGTCTGAGGACAAGTCATTCAAAGCACTTCATCATAATAGGGGTCAAGACCACCAGACGATAATGGCTCAGGGACCTCACCACTGCCTGTTTTGGAATAGGCACAATTGTAGGGGACTTGAGGCAAGTGGGGACAGTGGCCTGTTCTAAAGAGATGTTAAACAGGCTGGTGAGCACTTTTGTCAGCTATTCTACACAGTGCTTCAGGACCGATCCAGGAGCCCAGTCAGGACCAGCTGCCTTATTAGGGTTAATGTGGTTTAGAACCCATCTCACCTCATGTGGATTCACAGGCAGAGTGCCTCTAGGCTGTGTTAGTTTGGTGGTACGTTTGTTGCTGTCCTTGTCAAACAGTACAAAGAAGTGATTGAGATCATTAGGAAGAAATTAGTTTGCAATGTTGGTTGAGCAGATGTTACCCTTGTAGTCTTTAATGGACCTAATGCCCTGCCACATGTGTTGGGAGTCAGAGCTGTTTAAATGCTCCTCTATTTTTACTTTGTAGCAGCACTTTGCCTCATTAATGCATTTCCTCAGATCAGCAAGGTGGGGGGAGGGTGATGCTGTATAAGCATTTGCTGTATTGCAGTATATTTGATCCAGCATATTATTTCCTCTTGTTGGGAAATCAACAAATTGATAAAATTTGGGGAGCACTGTTTTAAGGTTGGCGTGATTAAAATCTCCCACTAAGATAAACATGCCATCTGAATGAATATTTTGCAGACCGTATGTAACATTATGATGTTTAGCCAATGCCAGCTTGATATTAGCTTTTGGAGGGATATAAACTGTGGTGAGGAGCACGACTATAAATTACCTTGACAAATCTGCACCAAGCATTATTGAAATATATGCACACCCCGCCGCCTTTGTCCTTATCAGATTTAGTGGTCCAGTCCGAGAGGTAAACAGTCTAGTCTCTAAGCTCAGTAGCTGTACTGGGGATGTTAGTGTTCAGCCTGGTTTCAAAGAATAAACAGGCACAACTGCTCATCCTATGGGATGAAATCTACAGTCTCCGCTTGTTGACTAAAGACTGGGTGTTTGCAACAAACAGGCTGGGTAGAGCTGGCTTGTTCGGGGAGTTCTTTAGACTAGCATAAATGCCGGCTCCCTTACCCCTCTTCTGTTTTCTCTCCTGTCTCTACCTGCACCACCTCCTCCTTGTAGTGGTAATCCAGGTGGGCACTGATGTGCTGAGAAGCTTGTCTGGGATATTAGGAGGTGGTGATGAAATAAAGCCCTTCATTCTAATATCCAGAATATCTAGGAAGCTGTATGTTGTTTGAACTGTACTAGACTGAGTACAGTTGCTCACTGTGCTTAAAAGTAAAATAGCTTAAAATTTTCCCTGTTAAAGTAAAACTTAACAGTTTTCATCTTGCATCCAAGCTCACCAAAAACATTGACAATTGTATTATTTTATGATCACTTGATCTTAGGGGTTCAATCACCTTTAAATCCTCAATTCTGTCCCTATTTATTGCAAAGTACTATATATAGAGAGGCTTCACCCCATCTAAAAAACAAGTCACTGGTTACGTCTAAAATATCCTGCTCTTCTTCTCCGCTATTTGCAAGGTTAGCCCAGTTAATATTCAGGTAGTTGATGTCCCCAATGACTCTAATATGCCCCTGTAAACTTGCCTTTTTAATATTATTAAAAAGATGTACTTTGAAATTACTGTGTGTATTGAGGGGTCTATTGCAGACTCCTAAAATAATTCCTTTTTCCCAAATGCTTTCCAGACGAATTCAGTTGTCCGAACTAAATTGGGGCTCATCGTCCAATCAGAGAAGACTTATGTTTAAATTCTGTTTGACGTAAACAGCAATCCCCCCCCTCCTTTTTGCCTCTGTCTGTTTTTTGTAAAAATGTGTTTTCCTCTATGTTATACTCATTCCCACCTTTCTTATTTAGCCAGGTTTCTGTTATTGCTATAATATTATAATTATGCTCAACTGTATACAACTCCCTCTCATTTGTTTTATTCTTAATTCTGCTAGCATTTTTAATGTGTTACTCATTTTACTTTTGCATTTAATTCAAGAAATTACATCACTATGCTTTTTATTTTTACACTGTTGTTTGCTCCTGCATGTATATTTTAAAACTTGCCTTGTCCTAAACTCCCTACCTCCCATTCCAGAGTTTAACAATCCTTGACTAACCTACTCATATGCCTCCCCAACACATTGTTGCCCCTCTGGCTCAGATGTAACCTGAATACGTCATTTTTGTTCCATCCCATGCCAAGATTTGAGAACTTTGGAGAAGACTGTCTTGCTAGGCCTGCCCCTCAGGCCAGCACCTAATTCTTTAAATTTTGATTGCATACCCTCATGTATGTCATTTGTTTCAGCATGAACAATTAGAACTGTTTCCACCCATCCTCTAGCAAGAGCCTATCACCCCTTCCGGTTAGGTCTTGCACCTGTGCACCCAGAAGGCAACACACTGTACTGGACTGTTATCTCTGGAGCAAATCTGTGCTTCTGTTACGCTAACAACTGAGTCCTCAGTTATCACAACCTCTCTGTTTCTGGGGACTGCTTTTGAGGTGACGTGTTGGGGCGCCAAAGGGTTCACAATTAGTGGTACAGGAGCTGGGCAGTAGTTTACAGTTAGTAGTACAAATGTAAAAGATAACTGAAGGTTCTAGTATATTGTTAAAAATGTAAATTATAAGAATTTAATAGCAAAGAAGTATGTATAAACGATAGAATGAAACCAACAGAAAAACATAAATGAAATAAATTATAGAAAATATTAACAAATACTGTAGTATATAACAAAGTAAATCTAAGGCCCTAATAAAAATGTACCCTTGCCTTAAAATTAAAAGCTTAAACATTTTTTTCTGTAAAGGTGGCGCAGGCAGGTAACATCTTCGTCAAAGACTAAGTTGCTTTGTTATTTAGATTCTGGATTTGGGCTAATGCATGAATAACATCTTCAGTATCTAGCAGAATGGAATCTCTTTGATGGAATAAAGACTCTCTCTGATGTCTCTGTTTGCCCTCTCTTTCACCCCAGCATATTCCATTTTTTATGCTATATGGTCAAGTTGGGTGCTAATGTGATAATGTCAAGAAAATGACAATTAACACATGAAATGAGACATTATTGCCCTTAGAAGTGTAGGCCTTTCATTTAGAGAAATTGCAAAAAAAAAACTCTGATAGGAAGAGATCTGGCAGACCCAAAGTCACAGCCCAATCAGAAGACAAGTTTCAGAGGGTCACCAGCTTGTGTGATAGGCATCTCACAGCACAACCACTTCAAGCAAGTCTCATTTTCTACTGTGAAGAGGAGACTTTGTGCTGCAGGTTTGACAAAACGAGTGGCAGCAAGAAGGGACAAAATAGAGCCTTGAAATACCAGCTGTGGATTACTGCAGACTGAAAGAAAGTCTACTGGCATTCTGAATCCAAAGTGTTATTGCAGTTTAGCTATTTTATCAGCACAAGGTGGCTACTATGATGAATTAAAAATATGAATAAACTTTTTTGTACACTTAATGATTCCTTGACTTATTTTTTATGTCCCATTGTTTATTTGTTCTATGCCAGTGTAATATTGTCCGAGTATTACTTCAGAGGGTGCAGTAACACAGTCTGTTCCAACTCTGCTTTAAGACAGACAGGGGATTTCAAAATAATCAGCAGAAGTTGGGACACCTGTGCAAATTGTTTTGTGAGGCTTAATTTACTTTAATTCCTGCAGAACATCTGTAGGTTATAACCTTAAAACTGTTTGTAATATTCTGAAATTTCTGTTTTTTTCAGTTTTTGCTTAACTTTAAATTTAAACCTCTGGCAGTTTACTGCTTACCTTTTCACAATTTCCAGTAATTCATTGCATTTGAACTGATTAAATTTGAGGAATAATTGGAAAAATTCAAGTGTTCTAAAACTTTTGATCAGTAGCATATATAAATAAAAAATGGGAAAGGAAAAGGAAAATAAGGAAAAAACGATGACTGGTGGTGTATATAAATAAGAAAAAAATGGCAATGGAAAGGCAAAATAAGGAAAAAAAAGGGTTTGCCTGAAAAGGCAACCCAAAGCTTAACAAGTTTGATATTGTAATCCACTTAAAACAGAAGCAAAAATTCATAAATCAGAAAAAATCCAAACAATATTCATAATCAACTGCATTCTACAACTTCAGTAAACCTCTACTAGGGTCATCTCTTCCACTGGAATATAAAGGCAAAGGACAGCTGCAGCAGCAGTGATGTCTGGGTGATCCCATTACTTGGGGTTCCACGCACAGAACCCAAAGAACAAAAGAAAACAATTTGGATACTCAGTACATAAAAAATAAATATAATTTGAATTTTACAATATTAATAAAAAATATAAAAAATATGAAAACAACAATTCAAAACAACAAAAATAACAAAAAATGAAAAATTTAGTTAAGCTAGGGAACAAACCCTGGACGAAATATAACATACAGGACCAATATGTGCTTTCATGATTGAATGCTTGGATCAGCTGTAGGATTTTGGTTTCATAGTCCTGTAAAAGCAAGTAAATAATAGCTTGTGAACTTCACTTATTTAAGGGTACAAATATGACTTTATATTACAGCTAATTTTCATTAATTAATTTTCTATCTGTCGGTAATATGTGTTGTATTTAGGTTGCACACTTATTTATTTTCATAGATGTAAAGAATAAAAGGGAGCACATTGTTTGAAAATGTAGTTAATTTCAAAATGGTGCAATTTTATTTCATTTCAATTATTGCACTAGTTAAGCATTCATTGCTCCTAGCAAAATGAAGCACTCGATATTTGCAGATTGGATGTGTTCATTGAAACCTTTTTATTTTTTTACATTATTTATGTAATATGTAAGTCTTTGCACAAATTCATGCTGTTTTAAAATTCTTCTTGCTTTGAACTCCTATAGCTGAGATGTGTTGATTCCACTTCAGGTTGTGAGTAGTGGTCACTGCAGTAAAGATGCTTACCCTCTGCACAGCATCCACTTCAGTGTAGATGGAAGTGCTGAATGTGTCAGTAGTCAGTCTGTAAGCCATCTTTGTTAGTGATCAAACCTCCAAAGGCATTATTATCAGCAAATGCATTGATGGAGTTGGAGTTGTTTTTGGCCACACAGTCATAGGTGTACAAGGAGTATAGCAGGAGTCAATCTGCACATTTAAGGATCTGCCAGTAATAAAAGTCCAAAATCCAGTTGTAGAAGCTGGCACTGAGTCCCAAGTCCGGCAATATTTTTGATTGGTTTTCACAGTTTAACACTGTTAAATGCTTAGTTGTAATCTATACACCACATGCTCTGTACATCCGTGTGTGTAATGTGGCATAACAATTTTTATTATCCTGGTGTGCCGGGGTGGCATGAAGTGCGAAGAATATGCCATCTTCTGTGAACCTATTGGACAGTAAGCAAACATGATGGCAGTTCAAAGTATCAGGAATATTTTGCTTAATATGTCATAGCATCTATATATCATAATAATTAATGCAGCCCAATTCTGTTTTCTTTTTAATGTGAATAACTGTTGACTTTTGAAGAAAATAGGGAACACAGATTCTGAGATATTAAACGTACAACACCCAGGTAACAGATTGGTACAGGTTTATAAAATGTTACCTGCGGATATAAATATTTTTAAACACCCTCATTATTTCACACACCTAAAAGATGGATCTGTCATGATTTGGGGTTTTTATACATGTATTTTATTTTTGGCCATAGTTTTTTTTTTTAATCAGATCTTGTTCTTTTTGTTTATTGATTATTGCTATGATGGTGACATTATTATGCCACCATTTTGTATTGGTATTTTATCCTGTGGTGACCACCATTTTGTGTTTTTCTGATGTAATTGTGGTACTTTGCCTACCAGGCATTACCACTTTGTAAGGGAAAAGTACTAAGAATAGCGTAAAGTTGACTTTTTCAAAATAGAAGTTAAAGCACTTACCTGTTTAAGTCGTTAAAGTGCAGGGTAGGCTTTCGCGACAGGTTGGCCATGCCTCCAGGTCAGGCCTGCAGGAGGACTTTGCATGTATGCCATCATAAAGGCGAGTGTCTCTTTAGCCTCTGCCGTTAGCAAAGGAAAAGATGCAAAGCATTTAGTTAAGTTTGTGCATGCATTAGTGTGAGAAGGAGATCCCCAAGGAAGAAGTAACTAACTTTTGTAGTGTGTATCAGCTCTTTCAAGAGGAGTGCATTGGGATGCACTTAAGGTCGCGCTTGCTCACACATGAGGCCACTAGGCCTATTTAATACATCCCTTGCAATGAATGAGAGGAGCACCTGTACAGAATGCACCTGCGTCAGCCGCTATAGGTGGAAGAGAACAGCGTATCGCAGGATTGGCTGAAGATTTGTTCCCCGACTGTAAGAGTCATTTCCTGCCTCAAGGGACTGTCTTTAGACTCGGTGGAGTGTATAGCGTGATTGGTATAGCGAATTCATTTAGTGTACCAAACAGTGGCTTGTGCTTATTTTTGTAAATATTTTTATATTGATATCTTCTAGATGTAGTACTGTTGTGGTGAGGGTATGTTATAGTTTGTGTTTGAGATGCACTTTTTGTTTTTCCTGTATATACAGTATTTTTATTTTCCTTGTAAATAGTTTTTGTGGATTTTGTGACTTACATTGTGTGTAGTTTCTTCCTGTTTTGTTTTACTTTAGGAAGACTACAATTTTATGTATATACATTTTGTCTATTTTATATGTGAATATATATAAGTACATATATATGTGAATTTCCCCTTGGGATTAATAAAGTATCTATCTATCTATCTATCTATCTATCTATATTTTGAGACTGGAAAATTCACTGTATATATTGCTCACTATTTTTAATTGGGGCATTATTTTTGTGTTTTGTTGAACCTGTAAATAAAACCCATTTTTGTTTTGGAAATACCATTTTTTTGTGTCTGTGTCTCCATGTCTGACTTCTCTCAAGTCTGATCCTGGTCTGTCCCAAACTACAAGACGCTCATTGTGTAGTCTGTTGCCAACCTTTCCATTACACTGGGTGTCACAGTGACAGTAACTGTTTTCTTTTAGGCAACAATGTTGGTTCCACTCGATTCACAGCATTGTTGCATGTAATGTCATATCATCACCTTATTTAAGATGGCAGCATGGTGAACCTGTCATCTTTCCTTTGGGATAAATCCCTGGGAACTTTGTGTTTGTTTTTCTAAAAAGATTTTGTTAGTGCTCGTTTGTCTAGTTGTTTTTAACGTTATTGTCGACTGCAATTATTTCTTTTCAGTTCATATGTATCAGCTGTTATTAGATCTTCTATGTAGCATACTGACTTCTGTCTGATAAACTCTGATTCTGTGCCTACCTTTACCATCTTTGTTTCCTAGTGACATGCTAAAAATAATTTCCGTGAATTTCTCTTCCATCTGGAAGACATTCACAACAGAATCATGCAGTATGGCAATAAGTGATATTTTCAGATGAGTCATCTGAAATAATACACGTATGGCACACACCAATGAATGTCTACAGAAAGTAATGCTTGCTTAACAATGTTAATGGCTCTGTTATTGCCTGTGTCACATATTTCTGGTATTTCTCCAGTCACTCAGAGGAAAAGTGAATAACAATAAGTTAATAGCAATTCAGAATGGCACATTTCTTTTATGGTGGTAGTGTTATACTTTAGGAAGACAATGTCCCCATGAGTGGAGCATGATTGGCTCAAGTTCCCATTTATTGGCATGTCCACATAGTAGGGCTGGGTATTGGCAGTAACTTCACATATCACAGTACAGTAAGAAACAATACATTACCGTATGACACAGAAGAGCACATCAGATGTACAATATAACTGATATTTATTTTAAACATTTGAAGTTATATGTTTAGCTATCTAAGTTTAGCTTGATTTTGAATTTTTTTGAATGAACAACTTGATCCACATGTTTTGTTGTTAGAGCACTTATCTGGGCAGTAAGTAATAATGTTGCCAACTTACTGAGCACTCCTTTGCAGGTACACGTGTCCCTGGGATACACAGACTTTGTTTGCCAAATTAGAAGTAACTGGATAATCAGATTCATGAAGTCTCTTTATCATCAAGAGGCGCACAATTCTCATCAAATACATTACAACAGTCAATGCTATTTGTTTTTAAAACATTAAAATCATTAAAAATACCATTTCAATCAAAAAATGATGCTACAAACAACGTACAAGGGGCTGAATTTTTCATTATAGCAGTCGCTGTTGTGCAGGGGCATACTGTTGGTACTAGTGGGCACTGGGCACAGTAAAGATTTTGATTGTCAGTATTATGAAGGATGTTCTACTGTATGTTGTTCAATTGTGCTTTACACCTGCTGACAAATGGTGCTTTTGGAACAGCGTAATGAGGAGCAGTGAGTTATCCAGTTTAGAGAATGTGTGTGAAGAACAGCTAATCATGAGCCATGACAGACCAGTACAGGTGTCAAAGCACAGAGTAAATGTCTTTTTATCAAATACTGGACCTATTAGCCTCAAGAGTATTTCAGATTTTTATTATGTTTACAAGTATTATGATTTATTCATCCATTACCAGAATCATACCATCTAAAATATCTGTTTAAAGCAGGAGTGCCCAACTCTGATCCTAGAGGGTCACAGTGCCTACAGATTTTCATTTTGACCATTTTCTTAATTAGTGACCAGTTTTTGCTTTTTATTAACTTCATCTAATTGATTTACGATTTAAGAGATGAGGAACATTATACCTGGAGGGCCACAATGGCTGAAGGTTTTTGTTCCAGTCCAGTTGTTTCATGAGAAGTCATTTATTGCTGATGAAGCACTTATTGCTTAAGTGACATTTTTCTGCTTCATTTTAGTTGTCTGGCTTGTTGAGATTTTGAACCTTTAATTATTTTACTCTTAAACAGTTGCATTCACTGTTTTAGTTGCTGATTATTAGCAATAAGATGAAAGTGATAAATTAACCAGCAGTTCTCCATCTAGCTTGTTTCCATTTATACCTGTGTGTATTCAGTGTGCTCTAACTGTTTTAATAAAGTTTTTAGAAGGAAACCTAAGGGAAAGTGAAGACCTGAAAATTATTGATCTCTTTTAGATTTCAAGTCATCTGTAGTACTTTAGGGTCAAAAGTGAGAACTGACCTTAAAATCGATGTGCTAACATATCAGGCATTTCAGCTGTTTGAAATTAATTGCATTTTTGCTGAATCTGAACGGAGCAAATTGACAGCTACCTCGCTTCTCTTTCTCCTGTATGGGAGTAGTCTCGCAGGGCCAGACATGACTCTTGGAACAAGAATACACAGCTGAGGACAATTGTCTATAATCTTAGTAAGTGAAGAGAGCCAAAAGCCACCACTACAAAGGCCACTAAGCTCACAGGAATTCTTTCCAAAAACTTGATCACAATTTCCCCTAGTCTGAGCACTGTAATCTTTTGGAGCACAACCAAAAACTGAAGTGAAACAACAATTTCTTGGCAAACAAAATGCATTGTATGGTCATTTTTTTTTATAACATTTGATTCATGATTGTGTTCTGTATATATTTTGGTATTGCATGTTTACGTTGGTATGGCATTTTACGATCAGACAGTAGCTTTACTTGCTTTAGTTATTTGTTTACATTGGAATGCCCATGGTTCAACTGGTATCAGAATTATTAGGCACATTTACTGTTTTGGATGTATTAAATACAGAACTACCTTGTTTAAAAGGATACTTTTCAAATTCTCCTTTAACTGCTTGTGATGACACACCATTTATGCTGATTGCACATTCTACAGTTCATTTTTTCTTTGACATAGCTGGAAATTCTTTCAGCCTCACATTTACTCGGACTGCATCATCATAACTGTGTGTGACAGAGATCACTTACAGCTTGTGGCAATGCATCATTCACTTTTACCACTAATTCAGTGATGTCTTTGAATGCTAAAGTATTCAGCTTTTACAGAATGGGTTTACCCTTTCAGTGTTTATTATTAACATATGTAGTGCATTCTGTGTGTTTTGGGAAGGCTTTCCCAAAGTTTATCCATTGCAACCACATCCATTGGTTGATATTGAGAAGAGCACCATTGTGCTTTGCTGTTTAAATCACTGCCCATATTTTGACCTCTGCCTTTGTGAGGTGTTGGATTGGTTTAGAAAGGTTACATTCACCAAATCATTTATTTGTTCCCAGCCACATTTAATCCACATTCATTTGTGGTTTGCTATAGATATAATACAGTACATACATTATTCCTTACAAGGGTACTGTGGGATCATGTGATAGCGAGACAAGACAGTTTAAAAATCTGGTGGAAGTAGACTTAAAAGATCAGTCAAAAATCAAATCAAATCAAAATTTATTTATAAAGCACAATTTTAAAACACCATTAAGTGTAAACCAATGTGCTGTGCAATAAAATCAAAAAATATCAATAATAAATCAGTAAACAAAGTGTAAAAATTACATAAATACTAAAAGGACCGATTAGAAGATAAACAATTTACAGAAAAACAATGGATATGAAAATATTAATACATTTTTAATAAAATTGATTGCAGAGTTTCTCATATACAGTTAAAAGCAATCGAAAACAAGTGTGTTTTAAGTCTAGATTTAAACATTTGAGTTGAAGAAGCTAACGTAATTTCAATTGGCAGAGCATTCTATAACTTTGGTGCTAGTACTACAAAAGCACATTCACCCCTTGTCTTCATCTTAGACTTTGGCACAACCAACAATTGCTGTTGAGAGGAACGTAAAGAGCGGACTGGTGTATATGGAACCAGCAACTTGGCCAGATAGGATGGGGCAACACCATTTAGCGACTTATAAACCAAAAGTAAAATTTTAAAATGAATCCTAAATTCAACTGGGAGCCAATGAAGAGAGGACAGAATTGGAGTAATGGATACAACTTTCTGAGATCCAGTAAGAAAATGAGCAGCAGCATTCTGATCCATCTGTAGCCGAGAAAGATGAAATTTACTGATTCCAGAATAAAGTGAATTACAATAACCGAGGTGCGATATAAGAAAAGCATGGCATACCTTGTTCAAATCAGAGAGCCTCAGAAACGGTTTGACTCTAGTAAGCAGTCTAAGCTGAAAAAAACAGCACTTAACAATGGACGAAATCTTTTTATTAAAATAAAGATCGGAATCAAGGATAACCCCATACAGTCCCCATAAGTCCCATGCAGATCTCTAGTTAGAGGCTGTAAAATGTGTATGAATAATGGAAAACAATAATATTTGTTGACAATTTTGTTTATAATTATGTTTATTATTTTTTAAGGAAGTATGAGACAACATATTAGGCCTGCTTTTAAAAAGCTATAATTAATACCAGTGGCAGTTGACTGGATGTTACTAGTCATGTAGCAATTCAGAGTATATTTTATACAGTAAAGAGAAATAAGTACATGTATTTTTTACTGTTAATATTTATATAATACCTACTTGTTATTTTTTGTTTAATGCTTCACACAGTAATAACACAACTGTAATTTCAGCAAAGATCAGCAATCTTTATTTTGTAAGAAATGGGACTGAATATGAATTGATCTTTGTAGTGATGATCCACTCACATGAGTTTATGCAAGTTAAAACTAATGCTCCAAATGAGCTATGAATGTAAAGGTACCACAATTGACGTTATGGAAGCTTTTCTTTCAGACATTCCATCTATTGCAATTTTAAGTGGTATCATTGCCTTCACAATATGTTTGGCACATTCAGCGTCAACATTTCAGAAGAAAGCAATACTGTATTGTGTATATGATGTAGCAGGTGGTTGTTCGAGGAATGTTGTCAGAATATTGATCACAATTTTGTGTTCTGGAGTGGTTTCTACTTTTTATTTACAATATTGCTTTTTGCTGAGAAAATGTACGATATCACGAACTCTTGCATTAAGTTCACATTTTCAACACAATACAATTTTGCTGTCAGCTTGGAAAAAATCAAACAAGATGTGAACAGATAGTATATATTCCATCTCACATTACCAGGGAAAATGAATATTGTCAAGATTTTTTTCTATTTCAGAGCATCCCTATATATATTAACAAAACATTCTTTAACAAATTAGACAAATTTCTAACTTCATTTATTTAGAATTCAAGACGTCTCCACATTCAAAAGGGCGACTCTAAAAAGACTGAAACAGAAGTTGGCATGGCACTACGAAACTTTCAATTTTATTACTGGGCTGCAAATATTCAAACTATAAAAATTCCTGGAAATTGACACCAATTGAATATACACAAGCCTTTTCTGCAAAAGAATAAAAATTTTGAGTGAGAAAAGCACTATATAAATGTAATGAATTTTTATTTTTTATTATTAAGCCCTGCTGCTGTGGTGGGCTTGCGCCCTGCCCAGGTTTTGTTTCCCGCCTTGCGCCCTGTGTTGGCTGGGATTGGCTCCAGCAGACCCCATTGACTCTGTAGTTAGGATACAGCGGGTTGGATAATGGATGGATGGATGCCCTGCTGTGTGCCCCTGTAAATACTAATTATCATCAATATATCAATTATCCATCAATCACTCAGAATATGGAATCAACGTAGGATGCACCTCAAGGCAGAGAAGCTTTTATCTGTTGCACCGCTACATGATAATAACTTAATGTTACATATACCCTGCTGTTTAAATAAGTGCCTTGAGCATGAGAAACGTGCTTTATAAATAAAATGTGTTATTATTATTATTATTGTTATTATTAATGCCTAGATTGCGGGCTGATTCAGTAAAACTAATAGTGATTCCAACTGAGTTAAATACTGACAAAATATTGTTGCTATCAGCATCATTCCCTCTAATGATTAACATCTCCGTTTTGTTTGTGTTCAAAGATAAGTAGTTCTCATCCATCCACTCCTTTAACTCACTAACACACCTAATGAAGGACTCTATTGAAGAAACGTCATTTGGCCAAAAAGGGAGGTAAAACTGGGTGTTGTCTGCGTATGAGTGAAAATTATCTTTATGTTTTCTAATGATAGGTCCCAGTAGAAGCATGTCAAGTGAAAACAGTAAAGGCCCCAGTACTGAGCATTGTAGGACACCATATCTCACTTCTGTTTATAATGATGGAGTACTGTCAGCATGTTTCTGTACATATTGGAATACAATACAATACAGTACAATACAGTTTATTTTTGTATAGCCCAAAATCACACAGGAAGTGCCGCAATGGGCTTTAACAGGCCCTGCCTTTTGACAGCCCCCCAGCCTTGACTCTCTGAGAAGACAAGGAAAAACTCCCAATAAAAACCTTGTAGGGAAAAATGGAAGAAACCTCAGGAAAGGCAGTTCAAAGAGAGACCCCTTTCCAGGTAGGTTGGGCGTGCAGTGAGTGTCAAAAGTAGGGGGTCAATACAATACAATACACAGAACAGAACAATTCCTTAATACAGCATAATAATACAAATTTTAGAAGTACGGTTTAACAGTAGATGATATGACATAATTAGGTTTGGATATTTTTAGAGTCCTGGAGACCTCATCATTCTAGCTGCCTCCCCATTTGGCCATGCCACGGCTGAAACGTTGCTCCGATGAAAGGACCCCTCTTTCCCATGATTCCTGTGATCCTCCATCAGGGATGACTTTACCATAGGCAGGTAAACAACTTGGCAGGTGGGCCGTGGCACCAATTGCCACATTTGGGTACCGAGAAAAGAAACAGAATAGGTGAGGGTTAGTATTCAAATATAATTATCATGTTACTTATGTTATAGTGCTAATGACTAACAACAGAGATGCAGTATGTACAGTTAATCAGCAGCTCTAGTCACGATATGCTAAACTGAAGTAGTGAGTCTTCAGCCGGGATTTAAAGGCTGAGACTGAAGGGGCATCTCTTATGGAAGCAGGAAGACCATTCCACAGTTTAGGGGCCCTGTAACTAAAAGCTCGACCTCCCACTGTTATTTTATTAATACTTGGAATCATAAGCAGACCAGCATCTTGAGATCTTAATGTGTGCTACGGTTTGTAAGTCATGATTATTTCAGACAAGTAAGCTGGACCTTGGCCATTTAATGCTTTATACGTTAAAAGGAGGATTTTGAAATCTGCCCTAAACTTAACTGGGAGCCAGTGTAAAGATTTAAGAACTGGAGTTATGTGTTCATATTTTCTTGTTCTTGTAATAATTCTTGCAGCCGCATTTTGGATTAACTGGAGGCTGTATATAGAACAATTTGATAAATAAGAACTAAAACAAGCCCAATATCAGTTTCCAGCCTGAGTAGTAAAATAAATTGGTCAACAGTATCAAACGCTGCACTTAAATCTAACAATATAATCATAGTGGAATTTCCTTCATCAGAAGATTTCAGAATGTCGTTTACAAAATGTGTTAGTGCCGTTTCTGTACTATAACCATTGAGGAAGCCAGACTGGAATTTCTCAAATAAATTGTGTTATATAAGGTGTGACTGAAGCTGATTGGCCACCGCTTTTTCAAGTATTTTAGAGAGGAAGGGTACATTTGAAATGGGTCTATAATTGTTAAGTATATGTGGGTTTACGTCTGACTTTTTAAGTAATGGTTTAATGACTGACACTTCTAGTGAGTCAGGTACTGTGCCATGCAATAATGAGCTATTGATATTGCTAAGAATAGGTGCTGCAAGAAAATCCATTGTGCGTTTTACTGGTTTTGTTGTTACTGGGTGTGGGGAATGATTAGTGGGATTCACTTTAGAAATTAAAGCTAAAACTTTCTGTTCTGTTACAGGATTAAAGTTTCTAAATTGCTGAATGCAAGGAGAGACAGGGTTTGCCAAGCTAGTATTAGGTTTGCACTGTGATGCTGAGATCTGGGATCTAATATTTTCAATTTTCTCATTAAAGAAGAAGTTCTTAAAGTCAGTACTGCTAATGTCTGTTAGTATTTTGTACTGTAGTTGTGAATTCCCATTTGTTAAATTAGCTACTGTTCTAAATAGTACACAAGGATTGTTATTTATGTTATCTATTATTTTAGAATAGCAGGTTGAGTGAGCTGTAAAAAGAGCTTAATTATATTTTTTATCATTCTCTATCCTTGCAATTCGAAAGACCTGCAGCTTTGTTGTTCTCCATCTAAGCTCCAGTTTGGACACTCTAGTTTAAGGGCTCAAGTGATCTCATTAAACCAACGTGAATTTTTATTTGCTCTAATTACTTTTGTTTTAACAGGGACCACTGTGTCCAAAGCTTCTCTCAAAGTCATATTATAATTTGATGTTAGCTGATCTAAATTGTTTTGCACAGTTACACTTGACTTACTTAAAATATCTATAATTTTTGAAGCAAGATTACAATTTACAAATCTTTGTTTTAATCTGTGAATGTATTGGTAAGGGCAGAACCAAATCAAACGTGATTAAGTAGTGGCCAAAATTACTTAGTTTAATGAAGTAATATTTAATTTTTAATTTCAACTCTTTGAGTTATAATTAAATCTATTGTGTGGTTATGAGTATGAGTTGGACCACTGACAATTTGACAAAATCCTACTGAATTTAACAAATAAGTAAAATATTTGCTGAAAGTATTAGTTTTCACAACAATGTGTATTAAAATCCCCCATCAACACTGCACAATTATAATTTATAGCCAAATCAGATAAAAAGTTTTCAAATTCAGTCATGAACAACAAATATTGCTCTGGGGGTCTGTAGACTAGCACTACAATTGAATCTGTTTTAATATTTAAAATGAGTGCCACGTAGGCGGTCGTCTACATTTTTAGTATTAAACTACATTTTGTCTCAATTAATTATTCCAAGCCCACCTCCTCAACGAGGATCTCTAGATTTATAAAGTAATATTTATGCATCTGGTGATGGCTCAGCTAGAAGTGTCAGATTTATTAAGCCAGGTTTCAGTGAGAAGACACAGATCAGATTTTGTACTTAATATCATTTACCAAAGCAGCTTTACTTCCAATAGAGGGAATGTTTTAACAAGCAGCATTTAAAACTCCGTAGTTGTTTCTGAACTGGTGATGCATTTTTTGTTTTAATTTGAATTAAGTTGATATTATAGGTTATCCTGGTGGAGGATCTGATTTTATCTCTTGATCAAATTATTTTTTGGCTATCAAGTAATTTAAGGTTTCCATCAAGACTAAATTTATAAGATGCCCCACAACAGAGATTATGGGTAACAGCTACAGGATAGTAACAGGTAGGATAAACAACAGCCTGTGATTTAAGATCACAAGACTGTGGCCTGGATGGTACTATGATCAGTTAGCCATAGTTTGGAATAAAACAAAAGATCCCCACTAGTTAGGATGAATATCATTTCTCTTGAAAAAATCCAGGCTTTTCCAAAAAGGTATCCTAGTTGTTCACAAAGGTTATACTTTTATTTGCAAACCAGGTTTCTAGCCAGAAGTGAAGTGAGCACAATCTGCTATAAATCAGATCCCTTATATATATATAATCTTGGTAAGGGGCCAGACACAGGAGCCAGTAAGAAAAGTGTTTTGTTTTGGGAAAAAAACAAAAGAATTGTTTTGATTCTGTAAATAGGGACATCAGATCTAAATGTGTATGCAACAGTCATAAACAGATTCATAAATAGAAATGTGTGAATACTGCATGCCTACAAAATGAATCTACATATTCCCCGATAAGAAAACATTGGTCACCAATAACATTTGTAATTTACATAAGGCAGGAGCATATTTATATTGAAACCATATAAGAAATACATGTCTGAGCTCAGCAAAGGAAATACAGTTCTTGAAAATTAACATGAAGATAAGCTGGACAACAATTACAGTACTAGTTGTGATGTATGTAAACTGAGGCAAGGATTATGTGTATTTGTATGCACTACAGCACAACAATTATCTCCTTTTCTGTAGAGTTCTCAGTGGGTTATTTTTAATGAAATTGCCAGCTTCCAAATTAAATTGAAATTTTGACGGATATCTTAGACAAGGTGTTAATGTTTTGATTGCTCCTAGATGATCATATAATTTTCCCTAACTGTAATGCTAGCACCACCTAAGAGACTGAATAGGAAAAATCTGCAAACCTTAAGGCTTCATCACTGAAGCTCCTGAAATGAGCTCTAACAATCAGCTCTCAAGAATGCTCCATTCAACTCATGGTAGCCAGCATTCTGAGTAGCCTGTTCTGCCCAGCATTTTTATTTTGCTTGATGAATTTTAATTGCTTAACTGTCTCAATGATAACACCTGCATAGAAGCACCTGCTTTCATTAGAATTTGTAACCCTCTTTTATTTGTTTTTGTTATTTTCTTTATGTATTCTGTATATCTTATAAAGTGAGATAAGAAACAGAAACGTTTTAAAATATTGTATGTAATGAAGAAATAATACACTTGTAGTTTTTTTGTGAGCTGTAAAGAAAGTAACATTGGTCATTGTAAACACTTTGTACAATTTTGCTTTTATATTCAGCATTTATGCTTTTTTTATAAACTTTGTTTTGTTTTTATTTGTGACTGGATAAATAGGGTCTGTGGCTAACACAACATCAAAGGCGAAAGAAAGAGAAACAAGCACTGAAATGACTGTGTTCACTGAACATAGTACATGGAGGGCAAGTACCTCCCCAACTACACCATCATTGGAGGCAACTAAGCACAAAACACCTAATCCTACTACTGACACAGTTACAACAACAGATTGGACAAAGAATGAAAGGACAGCAACAGCAAATACTCCCAAATTTACTTCACCTATGGAGCCACAGGCTGAAACACCATTGAGTATGTCTTGGTATTCTGTTAACTATTGTAGTGAAATGTTACTAAACTAATACTTAAAGAGACATATTCCAGGCTGATTGCTCTAGAATATAGTGACAACTTTGTAATGACACTTTTTTCCCAGGTTATGTCTTTCAAGTTAAAGTCAATAGAACAGGGACTATTTTTAGGTACTGTATAGATACATTAGCTTCATTAAAAATAAAGAAACTTTTCCTATTTATTTAAACTTAAAAAAAATTAATTGTAAAAGGACATATTCTAATTTTGTAATTCTGATAATAAGATGAATGTTTGGCAAAAGTGTCAAGCCCCTTGTTTGTAAGATGGTTGTAGCAGTTAAACAAAAGTTATCTGAAAATGTATCTCCATTTGATTGTGCATCCACTCTTGGGATAATACGTTATACTTAAAATGAATGTAAAACTTTGCTTCCGCTGCCATCTTAAATATTCCAGTAAATAGTTCAGCATAAACAAAGGAAAAAGTAAAGTCCTCTCAAAATATAAATAAAAAAACAGACCATAATAAGGTCCAAGCAGAATAAAATCAGGCTGCCAAAAATAATAGGTAATCACTGAATAATATACATTAATGAGAAAACACTAGGCTGCCTTAAGAAATATACATGCAACACTCAAAGTATATTGTAGGCTATCAAAGCAGGCAGTAAGTGTTTATATTGTCTCTATTTTACAGATATCTAAGAGTGCTTACAGTGAAAGCATACCAATAATGGAAAAGGAATATATAATTTTAGCTAGCATTGTGAAAAACATGTTTGAATTTACTGTGCCATTAGGTGACTGTAAGATAAATCAATAAGCCATTGTTGTTCTGCCATGGTGTAATTGTCAGGCCACAAGGACAAAAGAGAATAAAGGGCTAGGAGATGTAATCTTTAACAGGGGGCTAGTATAAGTCTAAACCAGGAATCTACTGATTGTGCGCAAAAGTCAAGTACACAAACCAGCATCAAGACCTTTGAAAACCTAGCCACAGAGAAGTGCTCGTGAAAGCTTGAGTCCATAATCTTGGACAGAGTGGGATATGTGGAGCTTGAAATGCTTCCTTTAACAGCAACTTGTAGCATTATGGCAGTGAACACCTGAAGTAGTGTCACCCACTAAACAAGATGGCATCTCAGTATTTTCAAAACACAAAGTTAAAATAAAATAACACGTCCCCAATCAAAATACAATTGGACAAGAAAAGTGACATTGAATTGTACATGTTTCAAAACTGCAGCATAAAATTGTCATCTCCCATAGAAAAATGTATTAATTCGTAAAATTACAAGCATAACAATAATGTCACTTTGGTGCACAGCACAATATTAAAACTAAAGGCACCTTCACGTTTACTGCAGATATGTGTGTTGCTGCAGCCATGTTGTTTCTTTAATAAACACTGTCATGACATGTATAGCTTTAAGCTTCATAAACAAGTTAAATATGTTTTCTCAATAACTTTATTATTGACAAATAATATTTCCTACTCTTTGTACTTTTAAAATTTTCAGCAATTCTGAACATTATGAAGGTGCCAGTTTTCAGAGACCAAAGGCTTATGGTTGCTGTCAGATTAATAAGTGTATCACTGCTAGAAAGTTGAAGATGGCAAATTAGGATCCATCATGTAATTAAATTAAGCACATTCATAAAAACGGAAAAGGTTTGATTTACATCTTAATTAGAGCAATTCATTTTTATAGGGTGATTGTATTTGCTGCTGGAATAATTTCAATTTTTCTTTTAAAATAAATACTGAATTTAAAACCTTACCATAAAAGTGGGTAAAACTAGTAAAGGTTCATTATAAACAATAATTGGCATAAAAAAATAAACTATTTGAGAGAGCTGGTTGTTGATGACAATTTATTTGTTCTTCATTATTATTGATAGAGAAAGTAAACAAGCCATGCTTGCAAGTCTTATTTGAGCACTGAGCTGTGGCATAATGAATACAATGATTAAAGTCATTCATTTAAATATAAACTGTCCCAGAAACAACTATTAATTGTGGTAATACAGCTACTGCACTAAGAGCAAATCTCATTGGTCAATTTCCAGATATAAACTATAATTCTTTTTTTTGTTCTGAAGATAAGGAGTACTCACAAACATTTAGAGCTACGGTAACAGATCCTGTCCAAGAAGCAACCACATTTGACGCTTCAA
The DNA here is from genome assembly GCF_016835505.1 of Polypterus senegalus. Classification (NCBI taxonomy): domain Eukaryota; kingdom Metazoa; phylum Chordata; class Cladistia; order Polypteriformes; family Polypteridae; genus Polypterus; species Polypterus senegalus. Next base: position 81,013,838 of record NC_053161.1, read on the forward strand.
CAGCAAAGGCTATAACTGAAGAGAAAGAAAAGTCAAATTCAACTCAAGCTCACATCGAGACATCAACTTTCAGAAATACAGATCAGTCCATAACAGAGAAAGAAACACACTTATCAAAAATTACATCTTCCTATATGTCATCATCAGAATCAACAAATACAAGTCAAGGTCAGTTTTTTAATTATCTTCATGCTAAACAATTATAAGGTAATTTTGTATGGATTATTCAAACTAATGATTATGCTGTAAATAAGGACTGAAATGACAAGACATAGACATTACAGACTTTTGATAAGTTATAAATCTTCTTTTTTTTTTTTTTTGAAAAGACACACTTCATGTTTTACAAAACAGCACTGTGCTCCTATAATAAAACATCTGTTTGAATTAATAGAATACTAAAATTGAGTTTCCATATTATCACAAATAAAAAAGAAAATCATGTTCTTAATACAAATTTGTAAAATGCATGTATGTGTTAAATGCACTAATTAATAGTTTTACAAGTTCAATTCCACCACCTGCTTTGCGTTTGGCCCTCAGCATGATATGTAACTCACCTACTGTATATTGTAAACATAGAAATATTTAAATTAGAATGTAACCCTCAATTCATCAAACATGCTTAACCCAAGCATACATCTAGAGAAGGCTGGGGACTCTCCCTGCAGTATTGGGTGCTATGTAGGAACTAACTTTGTTCAGTGTGCTAATCCATCAAAGGGCATTTTAAAACATAAAACATCCACTATCATTCATACTAAGCTACCAACTAACCTAACTTACATGTTTTTAGGAAGTGGGAGGAAAATCAGAGTACTAAGAGATCTGTCAATGTAACCTGTGGCGGACGGCCGGGACGCCCCTTCAACATATGTTCCGGGGGAGCAACCACGGGCAGCTCAATACCTCCCCCGGGACGTTTGGTGGCAACCTCCCTGGCCGACGGTGGTGCCTCAACATCCCACAGGGCTCCATGGGAGATGGAGTCCTCCACAGCCCGGTTGGGAGCTGGGGTGGCCGCCAGGGGTTGCTATATGAATTCTGGAGCCCAGCTGGACAAATCTTCAGCCCCACCCAGAGGTGCAATTGGAACCAGGTGTACCAGGAACCTGGAACACTTCCGGGTGGGCTATAAAAGGGGCCAGCCACCACCACTCAGGGGCCAGAGTCGGGAGGAGAGGATGAAGCTTCAAGGGAGGAGTGGTGGTGCCAGAAGGGCGTGTTTGTGTTACTTTTGTGCTTTATTTGGGACTGTGTTGTGCCTGTGGGGTTCATGGCGAAGACGTGCCCCACAGGTGAAGAAAAATAAACTTTTGTGTTATTTTTTTATTCATGCCTCCGTGTGAGTCTGTGTCGGGTCGGGCGCAAAAAGGCGCTATTGTTATAATCCATATTAGGAAGTAAATGCAAACTTCACACAGACATTGACTGGGCCAAGTTTCAAACACTGTCCTGAGGTAGCTCTGTTAATCCAAGCTCCCCTGTGCCAAGTTAAATTAAAATTATGATCACTAAAATACTGGGGTGGTGTTTAATTGGAAAGGTGTTTAATGAAGTGAAATATGTTAATTGTATTCTTTATGTCAAGGGTTCTTCAGCAGTTGTGAGGGTATTGCTGGAAAGCACGTTGAGAAGAGATGCAGCCAAACTTTAAAATGAGGTAATAATTAAAATTGAGATCTCAAAAAAAGAGAGTTAAAAATCACAGAAAGAGTCCATTCAGAAGTGATTTAATTTCAGTGTGTTCATTTTTAAAAAAGGGCCCTTCAGGCATGTACGGTGTCTTAAGTGTTCAAAGGGCTGACTCGTTTATGGATGATCCATAACTGCCTCAGAATGCTAATGGTGCAGAGGAGGAAGAAGGTGAGAGTGGTGAATACCAGTTTTGCTAAGGGTGCAGGTCCTTAAAAAGGAATACAGAGTATATAGGCCAGCCCAGTATTATTTTCTGGCCAGGTTTGTAATTTTGGAGGCATTCCCCTGTGGCTTTCATCAACGGGAAGAGACCTGCAGGGGTACTTGACTCTGCCCTGTTTGATTGCTGAAATAAATTCAGCCAGTTTTAGGGTATAATCTCATTGTCTGTGTGGGACTCACTTCAGTTGTCTTGGTGGTCATTAAAGTTTTTGCAGTATTAAGTATATGTGTTTTTTAACAAATGAGAAATGTATTAATGATTGATTCTGCAAATAATACATGAAGTGCATATTTACAAAACCCTTGTTCCAGCATTAATCTCTTGCACATACAGTACATGATGATACACACACCCCTTAACAATGCAATAGTTGGATTCCAGGATGAATGTTAGCACAGGTGGAGAATATTAGGTTGACAACCCGGCATGATCATGTGCACACAAACTCAAGTTACTGTGTATTTTCCAGAATTTTGTGTGTGTGTGAGTGCACACAGCAGTCTCAGCTTAACATAGCATTATTTAGAAAGGAGAAAACTGACAACCAGAAAGTAAAAAAAAAAAATCAGGCTACTGGGCTGTTACTGGATAGATCTGTATGGATGTCCCATAGAGTTCTGTACGTTTTCATATAAAAAAAGAATCACAGAGAGAATATTTTATGTCATAGGTATCATAACATTTAAAAAGAGAGATAGTATTACAGTATCATCTCTCAATAACATGGTTGGCAACAGAGTTCTTTGTTACATTATAAACAGAGCAAAGGTACTCATATAACTAACAGGCATACATCATAATAAAGTAGTATGACGGAACACATTATTAGTCACATACAGTGCACTTTAGAATAAAACCTGGTTTGTGCAGTGCGCTACAAGAGAAATCATATAGTTTCCACATAAATTACATAGTCAAAAAAAACCAAGGGCAAATACAGGATTTTCAGAATCACTTTATTGCTAGCATGTGAAATATACCATAATTAATTTTGGTTAGGTGCAAACATGAAATACAGGGTGAGCCAAAATGAAGTACCACATTTCTCAAGGTCATTGTGCGAGGTAAAGGCAGCCGAGTGGGTTGTGGTGGGGGTTCTTTGATGGGCAATCCGTTGTAGTTTTGTGTCGGCAACATGCCTTGGTCTGGTGCGCACCATGCTTTCGCTGTCGAAGTGTTCTTCAAAAACAATGAATCCATCATAACTACGCAATGCGCTTTCTGAAAACACTTCGACATTCCTCCTAACGGTGACATCCCAAATTGGAAAACAATTCTTCAGTGGGTGGCTAATTTAAAAATAAAACATTGAACAGAAAATCTCTAGGCTGTCCTCGGACTTTACGAATGCCTGAAAACATCCAAGCTGTAACGGCATAAATTTTTCAGTCTCCTAGATGTTCAGCACACAAACATGCTTCTGCCTAGGCATTTCCAACATGTCTTTGGAGAGGATTTTGCATGCGGACCTTAATCTCCATCCATACAAAATGATGGTAGCGCAGGAACTCACTGAGAGAGACTGGGAGAACTGTGGAGAGTTGTGCACGAACATTCTGCAAACCGTTCATCAAGATGCCATCAACATGTGCAGCAATGAGGCACATTTCCATTTAAACGGTTGTGTAAATAAGCAAAACTTACACTATTGGGATGAAACCAACCCTTGTAAACATCAGAGACCCTAGCACAGTGAGCATGTTACAGTTTGGTGCGCCGTTTTAGAATTTGGCATTGTAGGTCCTTACTTTCTTGGGGGGGGGGCAACAGTCACTGTCAATTCATAACGATACATTGAAATGCTAGAGAACTTTTTGCAGCCACAACTGGAAGAAATGGATGTCATGGATGCCTGGTTTCAACAGAGTGGCACAACAGCTCATACAGCGCAGAGATCCATGCAAGTTTTGTGGGAGATGTTTCCTGGGAAGCTGACTTCCCTGCATGGCGATGTTGGGTGGCCTTCACGTTCACCTGATCTCGCTACAAACGATTTCTTTTTGTGGGGTTATCTCAAGTTGAAGGTATATACAGTATACACCAACCTCAAAACCTTGAAGATCTAAAGGACAATATTTGCCACAAAATTGCTGCTATTACCCTTTAAATGGCCGAATGAGTCCTGCAAGTGTTCAGAAATCATTTCGAAGAGTGTCTCACTAATGATGGCCACCACCTTGAAGACATCATTTTTTAAACACAGTGAAGAACATCAATTTTGTATACCTTTTCTTGTATAATAATGGAATTTATATTATCTTGTAGCGTTTTTGTAGAATAAATGTTTGAAATGTGGTACTTCTTTTTGGCTCGCCCTGTATAAGATATGAACAACTCAAGACAACACAATTTCAACCCACCATTAACCTGACATTGTGCAAACCACTATACAAATACAATTTCTTGAACAAAACATTTACAAACTTCAATAGTTAAATAGATATAAAACTATGCAAAATAATATAGATATAAAATAGTACAAGTTTAGCAAATGTGAAGTATTTACGAATAAACAAATAGAACAGTTACCAGTTTTATGCTGCAAAACAGTTAGGAGTAGCCCTATGTTACATCTTCTTCATTTTCGTTATAAGTTTTCTTTAAACCACAATACACACTAACAGTTGAGTTATGTTTTAAACATACATTTTGTTTATAACTTTGCTGTATTCATACTAAACAAAGAAAAAAACAAAATAGAATCAACAGTTTCCTCTTCCTCAGCATCCAGCTCCTCCCAGTTATCTAAGCAATAACATGTTGTCCACATTTAATCATCATATATTTAGATTTTCAGATTAAAAATGTTAAACTTTGCAGTTTTACTTTTTTATACCCGCAGTTTGTTCTTCCCCAATAATCTCTTCCTTTCCCTCCCTCCCTCACTATCTTTGGAGTACTAATAAAAGGAGTGCATATTTGCACACTATCTAGACTTGTTTTTGTGGCAGTGCCATTGGTGCTGTGGGCTACACCATCATATTTATAATAAGTGTGGTCAGTAGGGGCCGTTGCAGCACCCTAAACACAACCAAAATGACACAAGTCCTGGTACAATAAAAAAAAAAGTTTATTTTCAAAATACCCTACAAAAAGCTTGTTATATGTTGTGTAAACACAAATGTTCTCTTCTCCTTTCTCTCTTACTGTCTCTGTCTTATTCCTCCACTTCTCCCAGGTAATTGTTGTCCAGCTCCTCTCCTGACTCCGACTCACCTGGATGAGGTTAAGCAGCTTCCTTTATCTTAGACACTGGAGTACTTCCGGTGCTAGGTCATAGTCAGATAGAAGTACTTATGGGTTGAGTGGAAGTCCCCAAAATTAGGGATCACAAATCCCCACAGCATCCTCTGGCGGCAACTCCGGAACCCAACAAAGCGGCCCCATGGGGTTACAGTTTCCGGCATGTCTTCTAGGTGTCCATACTGGTAGCAGGATGCTGCCACCTAATATGTCCGGAGAGCAAGTAGCCCTGACCGGTTGTCTCCCCGGTCCTTCTATCACACTTGATCCAACATAGGTTTGGTATTTATGTTCTTATTTTAATAGATCAATAGTTTTTGTATCCACTCCATTTTACTTGATTATTAAAATACTATTTGTTCTCAGAAATGTACTACTGATTCCTAAAATTACAGCTGTTTGTTTTTAAACATTCTCCTAAGCTGTGTTTTTCACTGAATAACATTTTGCAGTTGTTCAAAACATAGTTGAACTTTGAATGTTAATATAATAGATTTTGTATATGTAACAGGTATAAGTATGTTTAACATGTCTCAGTTGAGAAGTTTAGCATTTGAAAGATATTTCATTGCTTTAATAATAGTGGTTTATAATTTTATCAAAGACTGCAAAAGAGCAAAGAACAGAATATGACATAAATGAACATAGCAGGATTTTTCCCCATGGGAAAGCAACCCTCTTATGAAAACAGTTAATAAAAATTGTTAAGAGTTTGTGGAATTCTGTTTTTAGAATTCTTTTCTGGACCCTAATGGTCTCTGTTCAATAATGTTATATACATTATAGTAGCATTTTGAGTACAATAATGACACTTTACATCCATCCACTGGTACATTTTTAAAGTCATCTTGTACATTTCAGGGTAACAGAGTCAGTTCTGCAAACATCAGGAACCAACCCTGTACAGCAGTGGTTCTCCTGAGGGCCCCCTGTGGCTGCAGGTTTTTGTTCCAAACATTTCTGCTTTTAATTGAACTTCAGCCTTAAATAAGCAAGCTGATATCTCCCAGTTACTTTGCTATAATGTGTAACTACAAGGGGGAGCCACTGAGCCCCAAACCACAGAAATGTCATCCAAAAATCAGCACAAGAATATGACCACCAATCAGTTTCTTCTCTCATTCGTTCCTCCAATTGAATGTCACCTGCTGCCTCCCGACTCTGACTCCTCAAGGTGAGTCTGTGGGCTTCTTCTTTTAAAATGAACCCAGTAGTCATAGGTTGTCTGAAGCACTTCCAGATCAACCAGGGCAGTCCTCCCCTGGCAGCGCCCTGTGATGGCACCCAGGGACTCCAACAGGGCCTCATTTCTTGAGTTCCACTCCCATGCCACCCTGTAGGTGTCTTAACTGCATTCAGTCCAGAGGAATGCTGCCACGCGCCATGTGGGGGAATGAGCTACTCCAGGCATCCACATTAACCTAGTCCATCCATTATTCTTATGTTCCAGGTGGGATAAAGATTGTCAGGCTTTGTGGCCAGGTGAAGTGTCCACTCCCACCTCCTACCATTATGGCCTCCTGGCCAGGATGGAGGATGATTTCTTGCCTGTCCTTCCTCCATGGCACTTACAAATGTCAGTCCAAAAATGATAAAACTGTATTTACCAACTTTTAATTTATATTTAACATGCATTAAACTGGGATAATGTAGTATTTTTATTTTGGCTTTAAATCATCATTATGATTGTATTCAGCTTTTCCTGGTGCTCAGGTTGTTTAAGCCATTATGTACTAATGGCCTCACTAGTGGGTCTAACACTGAAGTAACTGCAGCCATTCAGCACTAGCACCTAACATCACTTAGGTGATGTTCAAGTTTATATATTCTTTTCTTTGTTAATTTTCATTATATTAGGATACAATTAAGGCAGCAAGGTCAAGAGCAAGAGGTGGTAAACTAATAGGAAAACAACAAAAGAAAATTAAGCATTTAAATTGATGTCAAAAATACAAACCTTTCTAAATTTGTCATAAAGTTAAATATGACAGTTCTGTGTTTTTTAATGAAAATAAGAGAAGGAAACAAACAGCTAATTAAACAATAAGGTCAAGTATACAGTGGTGTGAAAAACTATTTGGCCCCTTCCTGATTTCTTATTCTTTTGCATGTTTGTCACACAAAATGTTTCTGATCATCAAACACATTTAACCATTAGTCAAATATAACACAAGTAAACACAAAATGCAGTTTTTAAATGATGGTTTTTATTATTTAGGAGAAAAAATCCAAACCTACTTGGCCCTGTGTGAAAAGTAATTGCCCCTTGTTAAAAATAACCTAACTGTGGTGTATCACACCTGAGTTCAATTTCCGTAGCCACCCCCAGGCCTGATTACTGCCACACCTGTTTCAATCAAGAAATCACTTAAATAGGAGCTGCCTGACACAGAGAAGTAGACCAAAAGCACCTCAAAAGCTAGACATCATGCCAAGATCCAAAGAAATTCAGGAACAAATGAGAACAGAAGTAATTGAGATCTATCAGTCTGGTAAAGGTTATAAAGCCATTTCTAAAGCTTTGGGACTCCAGCGAACCACAGTGAAAGCCATTATCCACAAATGGCAAAAACATGGAACAGTGGTGAACCTTCCCAGGAGTGGCCGGTCGACCAAAATTACCCCAAGAGCACAGAGACGACTCATCCGAGAGGTCACAAAAGACCCCAGGACATGTCTAAAGAACTGCAGGTCTCACTTGCCTCAATTAAGGTCAGTGTTCACGACTCCACCATAAGAAAGAGACTGGGCAAAAACGGCCTGCATGGCAGATTTCCAAGACGCAAACCACTGTTAAGCAAAAAGAACATTAGGGCTTGTCTCAATTTTGCTAAGAAACATCTCAATGATTGCCAAGACTTTTGGGAAAATACCTTGTGGACTGATAAGACAAAAGTTGAACTTTTTGGAAGGCAAATGTCCCGTTACATCTGGCGTAAAAGGAACACAGCATTTCAGAAAAAGAACATCATACCAACAGTAAAATATGGTGGTGGTAGTGTGATGGTCTGGGGTTGTTTTGCTGCTTCAGGACCTGGAGGGCTTGCTGTGATAGATGGAACCATGAATTCTACGGTCTACCAAAAAATCCTGAAGGAGAATGTCCGGCCATCTGTTCGTCAACTCAAGCTGAAGCGATCTTGGGTGCTGCAACAGGACAATGACCCAAAACACACCAGCAAATCCACCTCTGAATGGCTGAAGAAAAACAAAATGAAGACTTTGGAGTGGCCTAGTCAAAGTCCTGACCTGAATCCAATTGAGATGCTATGGCATGACCTTAAAAAGGCGGTTCATGCTAGAAAACCCTCAAATAAAGCTGAATTACAACAATTCTGCAAAGATGAGTGGGCCAAAATTCCTCCAGAGCGCTGTAAAAGACTCATTGCAAGTTATCGCAAACGCTTGATTGCAGTTATTGCTGCTAAGGGTGGCCCAACCCGTTATTAGGTTCAGGGGGCAATTACTTTTTCACACAGGGCCATGTAGGTTTGGATTTTTTTTCTCCCTAAACAATAAAAACCATCATTTAAAAACTGCATTTTGTGTTTACTTGTGTTATATTTGATTAATGGTTAAATGTGTTTGATGATCAGAAACATTTTGTGTGACAAACATGCAAAAGAATAAGAAATCAGGAAGGGGGCAAATAGTTTTTCACACCTCTGTAGATAACATTAGGTGTTTTCCTACTGGCAGAACTTTGTTTTCAGGAACCAGTGAGTTCCTATAAAATGTAGGTCCTGGGCCACTTTCATGTGTTGAGTTCAATTCCCACTGCCCAACAAGAACTGTAACCTTTATGCAAAATATGTGATATGTAAAGAAGAGTAATGTGGTTCAGAGTTAGGTGCACTTAGGAGTTCACGGGGACAGAATAACACACACACACTTATTTAACGCAGTGCACTAGGAAGGCAGTTATAAAGAGTGGTGAGGTGCACCGATAACTCTATTTAAAGTCCAAACTACTAACAGATTTGTAAGATGGCGCCAGTGCCTGTGGTCAACCAATCAGCGCAATTCATCCCCAAGCTCCATCCATGATGGTCCTTGGTTGAAGGAAAGTACATACCCTGGAGAAGAAGCTAAAAAAGTGTCAAGAACTTCCTACCAGGAACTACAAATGGCCTGAGTTTTGTGCCATGTGAATGCTGCAAAGTTCCTGATTTTCAAAAAAGTACCTGGTTCTTGAAAAAAGTTCTGTGGTGGAAAAGTGCCTAATGACTCACGGATTGTGAAACTGACAGGAGCAAAAACATGCAGGCACACAGGTGTATTTTTGTCACAATGCAAACATGTGATGTGGCTCCTGTAGGAAAAATGGTTTATGAAAGGCGTTTGCGTTCATTTTCTTCTAGGTTTACTAAATCACAGCACTGCTGAATGTTTACTCCAGGGAGTAGCTCAAGTCAACAAAAGATTAGCAATAATATAGTTCATGAAAGCACATGCATTTATGTGAGCAGTACAAACATAACTTAAAGAGACTTAATTACTTGGGCTTCTGATCCAAGAACTTGAATCATTTTGTCTTTCTTTCTCCCTATTTGGTTCCTAGAAAATGAGTTAACAATATTATCACTCTTAAAGAAAGTGCTGGAAAGTACTGTGATAGAATAATTTGGAGGTAACAATAGTTAAGTATTTTTGAGTTGAGGTGCATATTGAATTGTATAAACATTTCTTTTAGAAATGTCACGAAGAGAACTAATTAAATGGTTAAGTAACTAAAAATCAACAGTGTACTGGGAGAATGGTTAATGTAACACACAAAATGGGCTAAAAAATTATTAGGAGATCAGCAGATGTCCTGTAAACAGTAAGACTGGACATTTGTCACATACACAGAGATTTCAAGGGTAATAGCTGACCCTACAGTAAGAGATATGAGAAGAACTAGAGTGCAATAGAATAGACTTTTATTTAGATAAGTTATCTGGGTGTATGCCAATGGACCAATCAGAGTAAATGTATGCATTAATCAGCACTGTTGTGTAAATTGAGTTGTTTATAAAATAGACCTCTGCCCTTATTTCTTTGATCATTCTGTAACAGACTGCTGTGATGAATGTTCCTTTTTTTAGCATTTCCTGATGAGTAAATTAAAGACACAACAGACAAGCTCCCTCCTGCCTGATTACTGAATCAAAGAGGTTTTTATCAAATTTGTCCTTGTAGAGGAAAAGTTTATTTTGTTAATTAATATGTTGATTTCTTCCACAGTTTGTAAGATGTATCTAAGAAGACTTGCTTTGTCTACATGTTTCTGTTTTCTTGATAGCAGGTTAGGTCTGTCTTTGCAACTCAGCTAACTGAACAACTCTTAACAATATCAAAGTTTCTAAAAGATTTTTTTTACTCAGATATGCTAAAATATATCTGCTGCTAACGTTAATACTTAAGAATAGGCACTGCCTTAATGTGATTGCGACATCAGAATCTTTCATTCTCTATTTATATCTAACATTTTTACTTTCAGTGTTCAAGACTGGCCTTATCTGAATGCAACTCCATTTCCACTTATGTTGATTTTACGGAGTCTATGACATCTACTAATCTAAAATTTGAATGTTTAACTGTGTTAATTGCAGAGTTGATAGGATACTTTCAGGACACCATCATCACATCAGGACACACAATGCTCTGAAAAAATTATATCTGTTAATTGACCTGAAAGTTCTCCAGAGAGAAAAGGAAAATGTTGCTGGGAGTGGAAAGCTTAGGTCAACTATGTTGACAAATTCACAAGAAAAAGATGTTAAAAAATTAGATAAAATACTAGCATGCAGAATTTCTTACCTTATTAACGTATTTAAAAATATGTTTTCCATTTTTCAAGGTGGAGCATTTTGAGATATTTTAATGTCTTATGTAGGTTTTAGCTTACTCCTGTTAAAATATGAACATGATCCATCCATCCATCCATTTTCTAACCCGCTGAATCCGAATACAGGGTCACGGGGGTCTGCTGGTGCCAATCCCAGCCAACACAGGGCACAAGGCAGGGAACCAATCCTGGGCAGGGTGCCAACCCACCGCAGTGAACATGATTTATTTATTAATTTTCTTACTAACATTTACATTCCCATGTTCAGTAAGTAATACAGGGTCACTTTTAAAGATGCCAGTCAGGATAACATTCACATCTTTGGAAGGAAAATGGACTTCTGTTGGATAGGCTTCATAGTCAATGGGGTACTGTGAACAAAGCATTGCACAGCCCATAAAAGGGATAAAACATTAAAATATTAAACAAAACTTCATTGTTAATCCCAATATAGTGTATAATGATTTTTTTATTGACTACCTAATAATCCCCCCAAACTACCCCTGAACCCCATAACCCCCCAATCCCCCTGCCTCCCATTTGTTCACCATATAATGGAGCTTGGGCTTATTTCTTATAAGGATTTTCATCCTAATGAATGATTATGTACACTAAGATGGTCTTGAAAAAATGTGTTAATAAAGTGATTTAAAATAATGTGCAAAATTGTTAGATCTTAAAAAAATCATTTTTAATTTCCCTTTGTAGATACATTTTCAGCCAATCCTAACAGAGGAGTAAACATAGCAGTTGGAAGTAAGCATTTTATCCTTAATTTATTATTGTATGTCTCAACTATTGGTTATATTAATATATATTTTTCTCCTTTGCAGTCGGTTTCTTCATAACTGTCCTAGCTGTTGTAGTCTTCTATTATTTCTGGAGAAGACGGTAAGTGAAGGGTTCAGATATGACCCTGAAGATAATGTATAAATCATTAACCATACACTTCCTTTTGTGCGTGAGGATCAAGATGGGTCAAGATGGCAGTATGCTAATATGGACAAACTATTTTGCAAACAATAGTCACCATGTCCTCAGGGAAATTTTCAGGTCAGTTGGGAGCTGTGGCCCTGTAGCCAGCAGGGGGTGTTTGCTACCTTGTTGGAATAAGTTATTTTGTAATTGCGGCATATTACATAATCCAAAACTATATAGATATAATATAAAAAGGCGATACCCCTCCTTTAGTGATACGACGGTAAGAAATCACATAGGAGAAATAACTTAGCTTTCGTTAATGATAAGAACCCAGTTCGGGAGTTGGGGCCCGATGTATAGAGTCTGCATTGGAAGGATTTTCTGGATTGGATGACATTATCTCCCATCCGTCCGTCGGCGTCAAAGGTGTGCTGCCCAATGTTCCAAGGCTTTATACTCTTCATGCGCAGACCCCCACTTCGGTGAATCATGCCATTCCAAACAAGGCAAAAAGGGTACAGTTTCATGCTGACTTTGACACACAAAAATAGTGTACAATGGTCATTTCACAGTTGTCCCTGTCTTGTCTTCTAATGCTTGCCTAGCAGTTCTAAATGATGAACCCCTGTGCTAAATCTGTTTTTGTGCATGTGAGTAGAAAGAAAAGTTGATTTATAAAATATTTGTAGAGCACAGTGACATATTAGACTTATTACAGGCCCTCCTTGGGTACTTATCCTTGCATAATACTTCATACTGTACCTCTTGTGGGAAGCACCAAGTGACTTTCTAACTACATTTTTGCCTTTACCAACTAAGTGATCTCCTTTTAAATCTATAGAAGCATTGGTTCCTTTTCAAGGTCTTCCTATATTTTTGAACCCTGCATCCTGTCAAAGGCAGTGAGCTAAACAATAATGTGTCATATTGGCCACTTATACTTACGATGTCATTGTTTCAATCAGTGTACCATGGCATCAGAATAGATCTCAGATTGTAGAAACTAATTCAGGAGAGCAAGCGCAGAATCTGAGCCTATTGTGTAAGTTGATACGCCATTGGAGTTGGTAAATCATGCCTGTATGTGTTCTGAAACAGACCTTATACTGTAATGTTTATGTGGTGGAAGCTATTACAGGGGTATGGGGTTCTTGAGGTTCTAGAACCATTGTGGCATGCCATTCCATCCTTGTATTTGCTGAGTGACAGTTGTGATTGGATACTTGATGCTTTTTTTTTGTCTTTTTATTATGTTCATGGGACTGTGCTGAGGAAGTGTCAAACATCCTCCTGTTCTTGATGAATATAAAGGAACAGATTAGGACTGGGGAGTATCCAGGTTTGGATCTGTGATGTCAAAGGCTGATGATTTTCACTTTGCTGTGATTTCAAGTGCACACTGGAGTGGTCCTCAGCTAGTTGTCATGTGGTCCAGATGAAAAATACTGCAGCATTTCTTAATCAGAGATTGTTGTTCTATAATGGGAACTAGTTACTAACTAATAAGAAAGGGAGTGTCTGTCCTATGAAGATGATTGCAGATATTGTACTGTTTTATTCATAAGTGCATGTGGAGGCGATTTTGAGTTTGACCATTGAATTGGTGCAGTAAACATTGTACTGGAAATCCCTGATGGTCACTAGCTTTGCAAATATTCATGTATAGGTATTGATCAGAAGCTTGTATTATAGCACATCGGAGAGTTTTTTTTTCCCCAGAGCAAAATAATTATTAATCCAAGGGTTTATAGAGGGATAATGTTACATTGAAATATTTTGCTTTATGATATAGAAACCATAAAAGTCAGTAAGTATTCAGGGATATACATATAAAGTTTATATATTCAAAGAGGCCAAGCAATTTTTTGATAAATAAAATAGATCCAACGACTAATAATGGTTGAAACATTTAATAAAGTTGGAGTTGCACAAAATTTTAAAGTATCTGGTATTACCAGGATGAATTAATGCTGTAAGTCTGTAATAAAAGAACTGTGAAATCATAGTAATTGAAAGTAGGAGAATAGAGTCTTTCTGATTGAGACAGGAGATAGATACCTACAGACACTGCCACCAGTGAGGAAGACAATGAAGAACTGCATGTAGCATAGAGACACCTAACAACGGACACAGGTGACTTTCAAGACTGGAGACCAATATTGAGCCCAGGCAAAACCAAATTGCATGTAACAATTCGTGGTCATTAAAAAAGGCAAGCAAATGGCATAGGATTCGAGAAAGTGCCAACCGTTAAATAGGAAACTTGTGTTACACAATACAACTTTTTATTTGTGTATAATGCTCTTCACTGAGTGCAGGTGCAGAGCGTTGTAAATAATTCTCAGTTAAAATATAAATATAGATTATCCTAATTACTAAACACACAACTGTAATGCATATAAATACAGATTTGTTAAAACACACAGTGAACAAGGTACAAACTGATTTAACATAAATGGAAACCAACAGAATCTGTCAATGAATTAGTTGATAAACTATGGTCATTTGAGAACAAAGGAGATTAAAATTATAAAAAAGACAGTTAAAAATAATGTCCCAGTCCTGGACACCTCAGCCAACTGGCTGCCTACCCCGGCTTTTCTATAGTGGAGTTTGTACACTACAGATAAAAATTCAAATTAGGTAGTGAACAACAAAGAAGCACAGTTTCACCAATAACTACAGTATGTAATATATAACTTTACAGAATGTAACAAATGGAGGGCAATCCTAAAAAGTAAGTTAAGGTAAAAACCAAACGAAAAATTAGATCACCCATGGAGTCCAGAAAAAACAAAAACTCCACTTGGTCATTTCTGAGAGCCACAATGGAGCATTTTAGGACATCCTCAGGAATCTGAAGTTAGTCCTTTAGTAACACAGGGCCTTTCATAGTCTCAGGTCACACAACAGACCTCATCGCACTTGGGTGACATTTCAATTATCCAAATAAAATCAATAATTTAGCAGTTCATTCTTAAAAATATAACATCTGTATGATCTGCTGCAGGTTGTGTGGTGAAGAATAATGCTTCACATATACAAAAGGAAAAAGATGAGCAAAAAGCAGGGTGGAGTGAAAATAAGAGACAAGCTCAATTTGATGTACAAATAAATACCACAACACAATAGATCATTCTCTAATTCAACGCAATTACTATGTAATATTACAATTCAAAATGCTACCTTAAGTGATTGGCTTTGATGGTTGAGCAACAAGACAACATACAAAAATACAACGGGCATTCTTGATGTATTTCTTACCATTTCTACAATAGACTGCTGCTTTTTTAAACGAAATGTTCCGTATCAGAAGTAATTTAGGCTAATAATAGCAGAACATGGCAGTGATCATTAGCTAGATATAAAGGGGACACAAAGGGGGCTATAAGCTAGGATAATGAGAATTTAATCTTAAAGGTGGCTAAGTCACATAGGAAAAATTAACACTGCAAACTATGGATTTATTATAGGTATACATATGAAAATAATCACATTTTATTAAAATTTGTGTTTACATAACACATACAGAGTAAAGCACATTTCAATAGAGTTTCTAGTCAGTGGCTTTCAGTATTGAATGCTGTACATACAGTGCATCTGGAAAGTATTCACAGCGCACCACTTTTTCCACATTTTGTTAAGTTACAGCCTTATTCCAAAATGGATTAAATTCATTTTTTTCCTCAGAATTCTAAACACAATACCCCATAATGACAACGTGAAAAAAGTTTACTTGAGGTTTTTGCAAATTTATTAAAAATAATAAAACTGAGAAATCACATGTACATAAGTATTCACAGCCTTTGCTCAATACTTTGTCGATGCACCTTTGGCAGCAATTACAGCCTCAAGTCTTTTTGAATATGATGCCACAAGCTTGGCACACCTATCCTTGGCCAGTTTCGCCCATTCCTCTTTATAGCACCTCTCAAGCTCCATCAGGTTGGATGGGAAGCGTCGGTGCACAGCCATTTTAAGATCTCTCCAGAGATGTTCAATCGGATTCAAGTCTGGGCTCTGGCTGGGCCACTCAAGGACATTCACAGAGTTGTCCTGAAGCCACTCCTTTGATATTTTGGCTGTGTTCTTAGGGTCGTTGTCCTGCTGAAAGATGAACTGTCGCTCCAGTCTGAGGTCAAGAGCGCTCCGGAGCAGGTTTTCATCCAGGATGTCTCTATACATTGCTGCAGTCATCTTTCCCTTTATCCTGATTAGTCTCCCAGTTTCTGCCGCTGAAAAACATTCCCACAGCATGATGCTGCCACCACCATGCTTCACTGTAGGGATGGTATTGGCCTGGTGATGAGCGGTGCCTGGTTTCCTCCAATCGTGACGCCTGGCATTCACACCAAAGAGTTCAATGTTTGTCTCATCAGACCAGAGAATTTTGTTTATCATGGTCTGAGAGTCCTTCAGGTGCCTTTTGACAAACTCCAGGTGGGCTGCCATGTGCCTTTTACTAAGGAGTGGCTTCCGTCTGGCCACTCTACCATACAGGCCTGATTGGTGGATTGCTGCAGAGATGGTTGTCCTTCTAGAAGGTTCTCCTCTCTCCACAGAGGACCTCTGAAGCTCTGACAGAGTTCTTGGTCACCTCCCTGACTAAGGCCCTTTCTTCCCCGATCGCTCAATTTAGATGGCCGGCCAGCTCTAGGAAGAGTCCTGGTGGTTTTCAACTTCTTCCACTTACAGATGATGGAGGCCTCTATGCTCATTGGGACCTTCAAAGCAGCAGAACTTTTTCTGTAACCTTCCCCAGATTTGTGCCTCGAGACAATCCTGTCTCGGAGGTCTACAGACAATTCCTTTGACTTTATGCTTGGTTTGTGCTCTGACATGAACTATCAACTGTGGGACCTTATATAAACAAGTGTGTGCCTTTCCAAATCATGTCCAATCAACTGAATTTACCACAGGTGGACTCCAATTAAGCTGCAGAAACATCTCAAGGATGATCAGGGGAAACAGGATGCACCTGAGCTCAATTTTGAGCTTCATGGCAAAGGCTGTGAAGACTTATGTACATGTGCTTTCTCAATTTTTTTATTTTTAATAAATTTGCAAAAACCTCAAGTAAACTTTTTTCACGTTGTCATTATGGGAGGTTGTGTGTAGAATTCTGAGGAAAAAAATGAATTTAATCCATTTTGGAATAAGGTTGTAACATGACAAAATGTGGAAAAAGTGATACGCTGTGAATACTTTCCGGATGCACTGTATATATATATATATATATATATATATATATATGATTGGATAAACCTTATATAGATGTAATTCAAATGAATATGCATACTGCAGGATAGTAACAAATTGATTTAAATTCCGTGGTGTTTCTTCATCTGAGAAGCACTCTTGTGGACTGAAGCTGTGCTGACCAGATTAAGGCCTGCAGAGTAGGCTGCCCAACAAAACAGAGCCTGTTGAAAGTCCTGGCTAATTCTTCAGTAATTCATTATACAGTAGTTGGACACTGGAGTTTAATATTGTACACTAAAACTGGCAGACCTGATTCTTGCCTCTCTGCTTGCTCAACATTTTGCATGATATGGTAATAGACTTCAGCTGTTGTGAATTGCATTTTTGACATGTATAAAAATGTTTATGATCAATTAAAGATACTTTTGATCAAGATAGTTCTTTCCTTTTTAGCAGTACATACTGTAAGTATATTTAAGAATCCATTAACCAGAATTGTTCAGAATTTACAATTGCAGTCCGTTTACATGTATTGATTCTATTTATTCATTTATTGTCTAAACCAGGAAAAATGGGCGCAATCCTGTCAGCTATCCAAATGAACTAGAACTTCTGAATAAAGACGAATGCCCACCTACTGCACCTTTATCATTGATTGATGCAAATGAGGGTAACTGATGAGCCAAACAGAAAAAAAAAAGTTGCTGATTTTCAAAATCTGTGTAAACCCAATAACAATCAAGAAATTATAGCCAACACCAATCGACTTGGTCTCGTCCATTGCGAGAGATGGACGTCTGAAGCGGAGCTCCGCTAGCAGCAGCATTATTTCTCATATTATTTGCTTATTATCCTGAGATATCCTGTATTTATCCAACCTGAAGGGCACTAGTACAGTATATGCAAGCATATATGAACATGGCCAACAAGAAAGGGGTTCCGAAAAAGAAACGAAAACTAAAGCTACATCCAAGCTCAGATCGGCAAGCCCAAGTTCAAGGTACAGCCTTTCAGAGACTGACCTGGATTAGATGGGCGAAAGCCCAGACTCCTCTTGACCACGGTCCACTACATCGTCTCCGGCTGAGAGCAAAATGGGGAGCAAATGTACGAACGTGAGTGACGCAGGTCACGATAGCTCGCCGATTGGAGAAGATCACCTGAAACTGGAAAAGGCCTCGCAGTCTGCGGTTTCAACTACACCACGCGAGCCAGGAACACTGGCTACAATAGAGCCTGCCGCCCCACCTACGGTGCACGAAAGTAGAATTGATCTGTCTGAACTGAAGGTGATGATCGCTGAGCTCATGCAAGAGATAAAGAAAGATATAAAGAAAAGCAAGAAGGCAAGGGAAAAGGCAAATGAGAAGCTGCAACTGGAGTTGCAACAGGAGCTACGACAGGTGCTGGGTAAATTTGAAGAGCACATTCAGGAAACCTTGTTTAAACTGAGCACACTTGCTGATCAACTGGAGGATGTCAAGGAGACATTCACAACTCGGATTGAAACAGCCGAAAATCTAGCTGCCTGTGCTGAAGAAAAAGCAGCAACTGTCAGCTCTGAATGCAAAAATCTCGGAGACAGACTTGCTAGTTTGAAAGATGGAAGCAGAAGGAATAATATCAGAATTGAAGGTCTGCCTGAGAATCGAGAAAGTACAAACCCAGTGAAATTCGCAGCCAAAGTATTTTCTAAAATAATTGGAGAGGACTTTAAAGCAGATTCTGAGATAGCAGCGGCTTATCGCATACGCAAATCAAATACTGTTAGACCTAGATCTATTATTATTCGCTTTGAGAGATTATTATTCAAGCTAGAGGTGATGGCACTCCTCAGACATAAGCAAGAGATTATATATGAAAATAACCACATTCGTATCATCCCTGATTTCTCTCCAGCAACAGCTACTAAACGCGCAGCCTTCTACAACATTAAACAGCGGTTATGCCAAGCCAATATCAAATACAGCCTGTTGTATCCTGCCAAACTGAAAGTGGAATTGCATGGTCAATTCTATGTCTTCGCTAGTAAGGAAGAAGCAGAAAAGGAATTAAGAAAGCTGATCCCGGCACTATTCTGAAACATAATTGTGAGTCATAGCTGTTCATGATATGGCAAGGATAAATAATTTTACTGTCTGATCTATTTGTTAAGATACTGGTTTTTGTATATCCTCATTATTATCTGTTTATGTTTTAATTACAGTTATAGACGTTTGTGCTTAATTCTTCTTTTTTTAATCGTATCTATTTATTTTTTCTCAACCTAAACAAGACTGTTCAACATCATACAGTACCCTTGGTTTATTGTTATTGCTATTATTGCATTAAGACTTACTATGCTTATTCTAGACCACTTTCTAACACCATTCCCCGGGTTTATTATCCGGGTGTATTATCTTAATACATTAAGATTGCTGAAGATTATATATATTTTAAGTTCATAGTTTGTTAATGATTACATTTTAGGCATATAGTATTTAGACTATATTGGTAATAGATATCTCTATTTTTAATCCTAAAAGCGCTGCTGGGGCTTGTTTTGCTTTGGACGTGCTCTGTCTCTAGGTATGTCAGAGGACCGGGACTGTGTGAAGTGGGATCTAGCCTCACGTGGGGAGGCAAAATGGGAGGGTGGGGAGTTAAGGGGGGGAGAGAAAGAGAGCAGGCTATATCTATACCTAATCTATCCTTTTAATTTTTATAATTATAACTACCAGTGTAATAATAGGTTGCATGGCAATAACTCTTGGGGAAATAGGAAATTAAGGTTAAAGCTGTCTCACTTCCAGTTAAGACTATAAAATTACATCAAAAATTCAGAATCAATGTCTCCATGATGGGACAGTTAACTTTGTGAGCTGGAATGTTAAAGGCCTGAATCACGAATTAAAGAGAAAGAAAGTACTCTCTCACCTAACAGGTTTAAATGCTAAAATAGTATTTTTACAGGAGACCCACTTACTAAGCAAGGATCAGTTCCGCTGCAAAAGACTGGACTGGCCAAATGTTCCATTCTAGCTTTACAAAGAAAACTAGAGGTGTGGGAATTCTCATACATAGAACAGTCTCATTTGTAGCATCAGATGTAGTATTGGATCCTGAAGGGAGATATGTGATGGTCATGGGAGACTTATCTAACTGTAAAATGATTTTGATAAATGTTTATGCACCTAATGTTGATGATAAGGAATTTATACAAAATTTATTTGCATCCATTCCCAATCTGAACACTCATAAAATTATAATGGCTGGGGACTTTAATTGTGTTTTAAATCCACTCTTAGATAGGACTTCTATCACAGGGGACGACATCTAACACTGCAAAGATAATTACAAAGTTTATAACTGATCACAACTTATCAGACCCTGGAGGTTTTTAAACCCAAACTCAAGAACATATTCTTTCTACTCACCAGTACATCATTGCTACTCAAGATTGATTATTTCTTTATAGATAATAATTTCTTGCCTAGATTAAATCTTGCAAATACGATGCTATTGTTATTTCTGACCATGCACCTGATCTTGGAGCTAAAGTTACTATGCCCCACACACTCACCTGCAGATGGTGTCTCAACCCCTTCTATTAGCAGACGAGAATTGTACAGAATTTATATCCAAACAAATCAATTTCTCCTAGAGACAAATACATCCTCAGAGATTCTGCAGGAATACTCTGGGAAACTCTTAAGGCCTTCTTAAGAGGACAGATTATCTCATATCTTTCCCACAGAAATAAATTAGAAACCAAGAAAGTAGCAGAGCTAAAAAGCGAAATTACTAGAATAGATGAAGAACATGCCAGGCTTCCAAGCAGGCTCTACATAGGAAAAGGCAGGCTCTGCATTCAGAACTAAACCTCTTGACAACTAAAGAAACTGAACAACTAATTTATAAATCCAGACATCATTACTATGAACATGGAGAGAAAGCTAATAAGCTTTTAGCTCAACAAATTCACAAGCAAGAAGTCCGCAACGCAATCCCAGTAATCACCAACACGAACGGAGATAAAATCATCGACACAAAAATATAATGCACACTTTAGAGACTACTATAAATCCTATATACTACTGAGTTTAAAGAAGACAATACACAATCTAATGCATTTCTGGATACATTACAGATACCACAAATAGACACTTTTAGTGTGGAGGAACTGATAAACCTCTGGCATTATCAGAATTACTAGATGCTATAAAGTCACTCAAGGGGAAAGCAGCAGGCCCTGATGGCTACCCTGCAGAATTTTATAAGAAATTCTCCGCTCAGCTAGCTCCCTCCTATTAGCAACATTTACAGAAGCCAGAGACAATCAAACTCTTCCTCAAACTTTCGCCAAGCATTAATCACTTTTTCCAAAACAAAATAAGGACTTATTACAATGTGCATCATACAGACCAATTTCACTTTGAATAATGACGTTAAAATACTCTCAAAATCATAGCTAGAAGGATGGAGAAAGTGCTCCCTCGTAATATCACAAGATCAAACTGGATTTATCAGGGTCGACACTTATCTTCAAATCTTCGACGCCTGTTTAATGTAATATACTCACCAACTAAATCAAACACCCCAGAAATATTATTATCATTGGATGCAGAAAAAGCATTTGACATGATTGAATGGAAATACCTTTTTACTACATTGGAGAAATTTGGGTTTGGCCCGAACATTTGTGCATGGATCAAATTACTGTATACCAATCCAGAAGCTTCAGTTTGTATCAACAACATTTGTTCAGACTACTTTAAACTAGAACGTGGTACCAGACAAGGATGCCCTTGTCCGCTACTGTTTGCAATTACCATTGAACCACTGGCAATACACTGTCGAAATACTGATCAGATAAAGGGGATTATCAGAGAAGGACTGGAACAGAAAATATCTCTATATGCAGATGATATGGTACTGTATATATCAGACCCACAAAATTCTGTGCCTGCAGTCTTAACAGCACTCACAGAATTTCAAAAGATCTCTGGTCTCAGAATTAATCTGAATAAAAGTGTACTCTTTCCAGTGAATTCTCAAGCATATAATATTAGATTAGACACCCTACCTTTTATCATTGCAGAACAGTTTAAATACCTAGGGGTAAACATCACAAGTAAACATAAAGCTCTTTATCAACAAAAGTTCGCCGTCTGCATGCAAAAATTAAGCAAGACTTGCATAGATGGTCAACCCTTCATCTCACTAGCTGGAAGAATTAACACTGTTAAGATGAATATTCTTCCTAAGCTCCTTTTTATTTCAAAACATCCAATATACATCAATAAATCATTTTTAAGCAATTAGATTCAACAATAACCTCATTTATTTGGAACTCAAAACATCCACGCATCAAAGAGCGACCCTACAAAGACAAAAGGCAGAAGGAGGCATGGCTCTACCTAACTTCCAGTTTTATTACTGGGCAGCAAACATACAAGCTATAAAACCTGGACACAAATAGAAGAACATACACAGGCTTGGTCCGCAATAGAAGTAAAATCCTGCAGTACTTCTTTATATTCCTTGCTCTGTGCTCCAATAAATGCAAGTTATTGGCAATATACTAATAACCCAATTGTGCTTCACTCACTTAGAATATGGAACCAATGTAGAAAGCATTTTAAGATGGAGAAGCTTTTATCTGTGGCACCTCTGCAAGAGAACCACCTCTTTCAACCTTCACAAACATATGCAGTTTTAATATCTGGAAAAATTTGGGATTAACTTGCTTAGAGATCTTTATATAGACAACGTCTTTGCATCCTATGAACAATTACATTCCAAATTTAACATTCCAGCTACACATTTCTTTCACTATCTTCAAATCAGGAACTTTGTTAAACAGAACCTTCCAGATTTTCCTCATCTTGCACCCTCGTCCATGCTGGAAAAAATATTGCTCAATTTCAAGGACTCAGACACCATCTCTACAATATATAAAATTATTTTACAGTCCCTCCCTTTCAAAGATCCAAGAGGACACTGGGAAAAAGATCTCTCAATTAATATATCAGAAAAGGAGTGGAAAGTAGCAATGCAGAGAATTCACTCGAGCTCCATATGCAAAGCATACAATTATTCAACTCAAAATTATATATCGAGCACATCTGTCTCGCCTAAAACTCTCCAAAATGTTTCCAGGGCATGATCCAACCTGTGAACACTGCAATCAAGTCCCAGCCTCACTGGGTCACATGTTCTGGGCCTGCACCAAATTAACATCATTCTGGACCAAAATTTTAATTACCTTTCAGACAGCCTTGGTGTCACAATCCCTCCTAACCCATTAACAGCTGTGTTTGGGGTTCTTCCAGATGGGTTTAAAGTGGAGAAGGACAAACAAACTGTGATTGCATTCACTACACTTTTGGCACACAGACTGATTTTGCTAAACTGGAAGAATCCAAACTCTCCTCTTTTAAGTCAGTGGAAAACCGATGTTCTATACTATTTGAAATTGGAAAAAATCAAATACTCAGTTAGAGGATCTGTACAGATTTTTTTCAAAACATGGCAGGATCTAATCAGTAATATTTTAGAATAAGCTCTTAAAGCACAGAGGAAGCAATTATTTCTGTATTTCTTTTTCTTCCATCTCTATTGGCTTATCAAACTTATCAATTTAGGTATGTTTACAAGCCTTAAGTTTTACTCCGTTGGCCATGCTCTCTCTCTCAGGGGTGGGGGTTGACTTGTTCTCAATCCTACTTATGTAAAAATTGATTGATTTGCATGGAATGATTGCAATAACATTAATAAAATTTCAAAAAAAAAAAAAGAAATTATAGCTAATAGAATAAGAAATCTTGAAGGTGGGACAAATGGAAGGGATCTTCCAAATTCTCCACTGAGACAGAAGTTTAATGTGTGTTAATTACTGTACACCAATGTATTTTAGTGCACAGTCTAGTTGGGGGGGGGAAAAGTTTTGGCCAGACTAAATTTGATGTTATTTACTGCCATTTTTGGGATAAATTTATGTCACACAATCAAAATATTCTCTATATTAGAATAGTATTGGGTGACATGGTGATGCAGTGCTTGGCAGTTCTGCCACATGTATTCAGTGGTTTGAATTGAAGTGCTTTGCCCAATCCCTTTCTATGTTAGGTTTGCATGTTCTTCAAGTAGGTTTTTCCTTCTACTTGCCAACTGTCCAGGGTTAGCTAATTCCTTGCATTTGGTGCTATTGAGAAAGACTTTGACACCCACAACCTTGAGTGGTATAAGTGGCTTTGAGAATCTTAATGCAAGGTTACTTTATTATTTAGTTATGTTTAAGCTATTGTTAGTAGCTTAAATAAACTGAAGAATGAAACTATACAAAAATAGTGTTTCAATACATAGATATGTATATACTGTATGTAAAATATACTTTTGTTTGTATATTGACCATTGGCTTCTGCTGCACCAAGAGCCTATATGCCATGTGAGAGTTACTTTGGAGACCCCACATTAATGACAGGCTGGATTGCTCTTGTAACACGGAGGAGACTGTGTGCCTTTAATGTGGGAAATGACATCCTTCACATCTTCTGTAACTCCGTGATGGCCAGTGAAATCTTCTACGCTGTGGTGTGCTGGGCTGGTAACATCACTTCAATAGAGGCCCACCGAATTAACAAGCTAATTAAAAGGGCAGGCTCTACTATAGGACGCACTCTGGACCCCCTAGAGGTAGTAGCAAAGAAGAGAATGAAAACAAAACTGAGTGTCATTATGAACAATGTTGCATATCCTCTCTCTGACACACTAACACTGAGGACTTTCAGACAACAAATCATTCATCAGAAAAGTGTTCCAAGAAACACTACTGGAGCTCCTTTATACCAACAGCAATACGTCTGCATAATGTCTCACTGGGACTGCTCTCTTATCATTAGCCAAATCAGAGTTTTCTTTCTGCTTTTTTGTAGTTTTTGTGTGTGTGTTTGAGGGGGTATGTTGCTGTTTGTTACAATATTTATTTTATTTATTGAACTTTTGTAAAAAGCTAATTTTGCCCCTTATGACAAAATAAAGTACTAATTATCTAACATGTTGCTTTGTATTTTATTTTGAATGTACAGTATCATATTCGTAAATGTGTGCAAAGCTCGGGGCCTGTGTAATGACAAGTGTCTGCTTTATACAGTACATGCAGTAATATACTGAGTAATCTTATGCAGTAATGTGGCAGTAATGTTATTTCTTTCATAAGCAGATGAGCACATTTGAACTGAATTCATTTCTGAGTTACAGCATTAAAAACGAGAAGACTTTGCTGAAAATCATTTGACATCGTTTTGCCTTCTGGCCAGACAGCAGAGAGGGGTATTTGGCCTTTAGTCTGTTTTGAGCATCTAAACAAGTTGAAGTTTTAGTACCTGATTATGGATGGACACACAAAAGAGAAAAGGTAAACACACTGAAAAGTTATCTAACTGAAAAAGGCATTCAATTTAACTTACTTTGGGTTTTGGTCATTTACCTAACAAAAGGGCAACAAGCAGCTGGGCTAAATGTCTTAAAAACAGACAGCTTTCTGTATCCTATCAGAAAAGACAAACCTTTACCAATAAATATTTATAAAAAAATGTACAAATATTTCTGCATATGCAACCTACTGTAGAGTACTCAGGAGGATGTGGATGGCCATTTGGCATTGGCCACTAGAACTGTGATTTTTGTCTGTTTTAACTCACCATGTTTTCCTCTCATCTGTTGACAGCTGACCTGACCTCAGTTATAAGGAACACGCTGTGTTTGACTGTGTGTTTAACGTTTAACATGCACAAACACACAAACTGCATCAATGTGTGGTTTAACAATTTCTCCCTAATGCATTGTATGAGCTCAGTTCTACACCAAAATAAATTCAAGATTGAATTGAAACATCGCCATACAATAAGTTAAATTGTCTCCATTCTGGCTGCCGAACATAAAGAAGGTAAAGAATGGTCTCTTTTATTCTGACTCTTTCTCGCCCGCTGTGGTGCCAGACTGTGTGAGGTACAGGCCTCCCACATTGCTACTCAGTCACTATTAGGGAATACATTCCCAGATGGGTTTATCCATTCCCAGGAATTCCAGAATCCCGGGCGCCCAGGGATGACCCAGTGCACAGGCATCTCACATGTGTGAACGGTTTTAGAACGACACTTATTTTTAATAAAACTACTGCAATATGTTGACACCAATAAAAGACTAACATTGCCTACAAGCAGTTCATGCTGTCATATAAAGTACATGTATCTAGTTAGTTGCGGTAATAAGAGAGTAGAAAGCACAAGTCTGGCGTGCAGTCGTCCAGGTGAGAGTGCACCTTCGTGCAGAGTACGTCAGCCGCTGAGAAAGCACGCTCTGCTTTCATTGAAGTAGGGGGCACAGTCATCAGATACTGATATACTTGTTCTAAACAACGCCCGTGCTTGCCGTTGCTCTGAAACGCCGCCATTTCAGCTTTTACTGATGCATCCAGTTTCTTGTTATCATTCTGTGATGGCAAGTTTCTTGGTACAGACAATGTGGATGCAACAGACTGACACATTGCAATTTCAAGTTGCTGTTCAAAGCTGTTGTCTGACAGACGTTAATGAAGTCTGCCCCATCCCGACATTCGTGAGCTGCAGAGTGCAGACTCCTCCCAGTCCACTGTGCTCAGTCTTAGTGGGAGCCGGGTAACTGACTGCTGCTGGTCTGTTGTTGACTGAATTAATCGGCAACACACTACACCATGGGCCAAAAAACTGTGCCACTTAATTATTTTCAACTATAACTCTGTTATTTCTTGATCGATTTTTACACTTTTACACGCTATATTTGCGAGCTTGGCCGTTCCCAGTTTCCCGGGAATTAAAAATGTCTGCGGATCCGGAGCCAGGAATGGATTCCCTAGTCACTATCTACATCTTTCTGTTTGTTCATCTTGTTTGGTTAGTTGTGATTTTTTTAAACAATGCCCTGGTCCATCTACTGGATTTATTCAAGATGCTATGTCTTCCTCTTATGTAGCCTTGTGTGTAGCACCACAAATGGATTGTGTTTAAAGCTGTACTGTACTGTATGTGTATAAAGCATGTTTGTTGTCTCTCTATTATAAAAAAAAATCTTGGAAGGAGATGAGACGTGATTTTCTCGAAGAGACACTTGTATGTCCCGCGAGACAAGTCCACGCCCGGGGCCGGAAATAAAAGACAAAGAGTAGATGACAAAGTAAAACGTCGTAAAGAATTCAAAAATGTTGGCGCCATACACACGCAGCACAGGTTAGAGATAATGGAAGTACGAAAATTCGAAAGTCTCAAAAAAAGGATAGGAAATATTGCATTAGCGCAAACGGAAATTATTACTCAGTGAAATAACGGAACAGTGAAAATTGATTGAATATATTGTTTGGATTTAAACTTTAAGTCGGAGACTTGTAGATCTTCTAATTTGTGTTGCCAGCAAGAATTAAAAGATTACAAAAATGTTGGCACGGTATGAAGTCCCGTTAGACGGAGACTTTAAACATGAGATTCTTTCAAGTCACACCCTACTTACAACTATTTTCAAACAAGACCACGGTCATCTAACCTCATTTGTGTGAATGCTTTTCTCAGACACAGTTCCTGCACTATCTATCAGGACAATAATTTTATATGTACTAGATGACACGTCAATGACTAAGTGAAGAAGAGAGAACATGGACAAACATTTGAAAAAGTTGTTTTATTTATTAAAAAGAAATGATATTCACTCACAGGCAGGTATACATTGCGTTGTCACGATGTAAGTCAAAACACGGAATCAAAATTCAATGCGATCTTGGAGAAAAGTTTACTAAAGCTTTAAAGTAAAAGTGGAAATAATGCATATGTAACAATTCCCATGAAAATAACAATCTCTTAAAACTGGATATCTGGTTAACCAAACCCAGGGATGAGCGAGCGAAGCGAGCAGGGGGCAGAGCTCCATAGTACTTTTAAGAGGAAATGTAAGGGACAGCCTAGGCATATTTCACTATAAATGGGTTTCAAATATCCGGTATGTAGCCCATGCATAAGATGAGGTTCTGCTGCACACTGCATGTCTGTGTGTATAAAGTGTGCAGAGTAGTCAGAAGTGGTAAAACCTCAGAATGTCATCCGAACAAGACATACATTCAAGGAATAAGACAATGAACCGTCTCTTATCACATAAATATTCAAACAAGTCACACACTGTATGCTGGCCCTACACACCAACACAAACTTGAGGATAAGAAAAGATACCTTGAGTGCATTATGGCAATTGTGGCAAAAATTGAAGGGTAACAACAGGAACTTCCTTCTAGAAGCAGTAGCTGATCCTGAAAAACTGTCCATTAAGTTTGAATGTTGTGTCAGAGAGGCAGACCATACCATCCAAAGTGTTTTGAGACATAGAGTCTCCTCATCACAACAACAGAAGAAATGGCACAATGGAAGAAGTTCAAAACATCTTGAAGCAAAGAAACTGACCAGGTGTGGAAAGGTCATTTAAGGGCCCCCCAGTATGAATGCCGTCCTACAAATAGCTGTGTCATGTGCTGTGCGGTTTGTAGAGTGATGAGGAGTAGTGATGTGCCATGTGAAAAATTGGTTGCCTAACAGACGTCAATGATAGACAAAAAGGGACTATGCCAAAGGGTGTAGAGTACATGAAGCTGCCGGCTTTGCAGGTGCATCAAAGCATAAAGTCCAACAGGTCTTCCAGCAGTGGTGTACATCACAGTAAGCTGCAAATCGTCATCAGAACTGCGATTGAAAGACGGTTATCACAGAAAGGGACCATCACCATGTGACACACATGGTGACAGAAAACAATTGCTGTAAGTGTCCCAACTTTTCTTGATTACTTACACACCCTCTGCTTGTATAAAAGTAGTTTTAGAACAAAGTGTTACCTGTTCTGTTTCTTCTCAGAGTGAACACAAAATGGCCAATCCAGTCTTTGAAGACCAACATCATCGCATGCACAGGGCTGCGATATCTGTCCACGATGTGATTGGCACGAAGAATATTTTGAAGCATTCTTGCATAGCAACTCACTTGCAATAGCTCCAGATTTAAATCCCATACAAAATCTTAACGTAAAGTGAAATCTGGCCGAACTGTGGGATTTGGTGCTGGAAGAATGGATGAAAATTGGTGCCACCTACATCCACAAAATGGTGGCGTCTATGCCAGACAGAATTGCAGCTGTCCATCAGTCTCATGGAAGAGTTATGTGCTTTCGAGAAGATTTAGCCAGGGGTGACTAATTTTTTGTTTGGCAAGCTTAAAACCTTTTTAAAAAAAATGTCAATAATGCAAGCGAAACACCCATCCATCGATCCATCCATTATCCAACCTGCTATATCCTAACTACAGGGTCACGGGGGTCTGCTGGAGCCATTTTTTTTTAAATACTGCAGACTTCCTACAAAGTGGTTTCAGTCGTTGGATGGGCCAACTTACTCTACAAGACAACTTTGTGGTTTATTCTGTAATTTTGAAATCTTGCCAGCACTGCCTTTTGTCCTACTGCAGTAAGTTGTAAGTAACTGTTAATATGTTCATTTTTGAACAAATGTGTTCTGCTCAAAACATTATGGTGGTGAGTACAAAAATGAGTAGTATCTGCGTTGGAGCATATACTGTACAGTAGGTTGATAAATATTTTGGATGTCTTTATGTGTAAAATGTGCTTTATACTTGTTTAAAAGGAAGAAAGTTGTGTAACCAGTTGTGCTTTAGCACATTTATGACCCTACTGGATCAGATAACATTTTTTTTCATCCATCCGTGGTGGAGATGGGTGTGTTAACCAAAGTGGACCAGGGACACTTTACATTCTTTAAGTTTGTATGAGTTTACACAAGCTTGTCCCCGGAGGGAGAATGCCTAGACTGGAGGGCAGGTTTGAATCGAGAGAGTTGCACCCACTGATCCAGAGGTATGTTAAGAATGTTTGAGCAGTATAAAGACAAGCCCCCCTGCCCCTCAGTCTTTTATCTCTTTTTTGTATTCCCACAAAGCATCACCAATGTAGGAGAGCTATAGTCGGCCACTCCATGCAGAGGCTGTGCTTAATCTGGAGAAAAGCATCCTGCCTGGTAGCACATCATCCAGGTCATATTGATATTATTTTATCAACACTCAATTCTATTCCTGATTTTTTTTTAATATAATTAAAATAAAGAAAATATGTCATTTTCTCTCTCCTGCCTGTTTTAGTACTCTATCCTGGTCATTGGTAGAGTAGGTAGTGTAACATAGAAGTGCTAAAGGCTGCGATTTGTGGATTCTGGTAAAACGTCTACATAATAAAGTGTACAAAGGGGCAAAATAGGGTCACGTAGGACTCTTATGACGACAAAACGTATCATTATTAAATTTCTTATTTAACATACAACCTAGCCAACCCAGCTTTGTTTTTTCACGTGTTAACTTTTAAAATGTAGTCACTTTTTCAGTGTGGGTTCAGATGAGCATTTGCAGGATCAACACGCTTATACTGAGTTGGAAAGACAACCAAAATTTGTAACAACATGAGTCATGCATTAAATACTGGGTGTAGTTTGGTAAACAGGTAGAAAAAATATGTTGTCATTTATACACTATCTTAAAAAATGTTTCCTTAGTTGAGCTGCCCAATTTGCTGTTGTATGAGACCTGTATACAAGTCATAGGACTTGATGAATTTCCTTAACTAACTTTTTCTATCCCATGTCACCTCAGCTAATTCCGCTGATTTGGGGACAGAAGTAAGGAGTGCGTCAGGTGAGCTAACTCATCTGTTCAGTTAAAATATACGTAGGAAAACATTCTTGTTTGTCTTGTCACCAGAGTGTGGAGAAGAGTTGCATGTTGGTGGGACATAAAGGTAAAGATTTACTTTTGTATGCTCTGTACACGTGACAGTACTACCACTACTACAACACAAACTTGGAATAAGTAAAAATAAAGATGAACAAATGAGTGGATTCATTTGCCTCGACTCTTTTAAATAAAGCAAGGTAGCACTTCAGTGGGGAGAGACAACAAAGTCATGTTAAGTTTACATTAAAAGAATGCAGGCTGCGATATTGCATGTAAACTTTAGACCTTCTTTCTCATTACCCAGTGAACTCAATTCCTAAGTGATATTTATACAATGTACACAGAAAGACGACCCAGGAGTCAAGTCCAGGGCTTTATTACCACCGTGAATCAAGGACAGTGCAATTTTATAGCTGTGACATTTCTTTGGCAGGATTTCCCCAACCGGAGTGGCCCAATCACATTTTTCTTGCAGTTTTAACAGACACATTTCAATTCTTGACACATTTAGGGTCATTTTGTCCTGATTAACTAACAAAAACATTAACTTGAACTCCTGTACACATGTGGACTGAATTCCCAGTTTATCGCTGTGCACTGTAGTGCTGTCAAAGTGGTTTCCTACAGTTAAGTTACTTTAAAAAGAAATGTTTGAAGTCATCTGAAATATTTCAAAACAAAAATGTATCTGAATGAAAGAAGCAATCTGCGCAGAGGCCTCAGTTTCCAATATAGCCTGAGGAGTTTAAAATTAAAAAAGAGGACTCAAAGTGTAAAGATCTACTTC
The DNA here is from genome assembly GCF_016835505.1 of Polypterus senegalus. Classification (NCBI taxonomy): domain Eukaryota; kingdom Metazoa; phylum Chordata; class Cladistia; order Polypteriformes; family Polypteridae; genus Polypterus; species Polypterus senegalus. The sequence goes on from NC_053161.1 coordinate 81,045,526, forward strand.
CTAAAGCCTGTGGCTTATTTATTAGCAGAAGTTCAGGAGGAAAAATCGTCCAGTGAACCTTGAGCAGTAATGTCTGTCAATTGATATTATAAACAGCTACCTGGATGATACGGAGGGTGGCACTGCATTGTGGGTTTATAAACACAACTAATGTTTGACTTTACAGAGAAAATCATCACAGCAAACCTGGCTCTGGCCTCCTGATGGATAGCCGCTGACTTTAGTCTCAGGAGGTCACCGCTTTACAGCCATGAAAATCAACTCGTCTGCGGCGTTCATTCAAGAAATGGCAATGTAGCAGCCCAACAAAACAAGCGACAGAGAGAATGTGTGATTGTCCATTTTGGTCTTTCCAGATACAGCCACTCTGTTTAGCTTGGTCTCTCCGATAGATAATGGAATGCGTCTGATCTCCATGAGTCCTTAAGTGTTGTCAGGGAGGGATGCTTTCCTTTTCTTTCTGTACTGTTTAAAACAAATTATGTCTAATTGCAATCATTGAGCATCATTTAATATTTTAATTTGTTATGGTTTTGTAGTGCTTTATTGAATAGAGATGGTAAGCAGCACAAGTGAGCATATATGGCAAGGCCTCAGTAAGCTAAACTGGGGTAAGGTTTAGAGTGTAGAGAGAGCTGAGAAGATGTGGCGCAGGCTTAAAAGTGGTTTATACATACAGTGCTGGGTAAGTTCACCCTAAATTTTAGAGGCAGTAAGAAATTAAAGAAAACTCCAAGATGGATAAATAAGGAGTTAAAAAGGAAGTTCTAACGGAAAAGGCGCATAAGACAGCAATGGTTGAAAGGGGTATTAGGAAGGCTAAAAGACAGCGCAAAAGAAATATTGCAGGAAAAGGGCATGATGACCCAAAGAGATTCTTTCAATACTATATAAAGTAATAATAAAAGTAAAAGATAATAAGAAAAAGACAATAATAAAGTAAACGAACAGTCAAGAAGGAGGTAAAGAGTATTGGGAACATTAATGGGGAACTAGACAGTGAAACAGCCAAGGCTCCGAACTTGCATACATGTAACGAAGTCAGCAATGTCCCACAATTACAGGAACAACTACTCGGTGTATATTTGGAACTGTTAATAGTAACTATGCTACTCATAGTTGAATGTTTACTTAGTTTATTATCTTCTCTTATATACTTTTCTCTAAGGCATCTATAAACGTGCTCCAAATGATAATTAATTATACTGTGGAGTGACGATAAAGGTATCTTGCATCTTAAATATCAGTAATAGGAACTATGAAAGAGGTACTGAGTGGTTTGGCAATTTTAGAGGGAGAAGTACTGCTTAGATTAAATAGGCTGAAATCAGACAAATTACCGGGACCAAATAATATTTACCCTTGAGTTCTTAAGGAAGTTAATGAGTACAAATATAAACCCTTGGTGAATATTTTTCAAATGTCTCTGCCCACTGACAAAATTAATAAAGACTGGAGGCTAGCAAATCTGATCCCATTGTATAAAAAAACGCAGACAAGTCAATTTAAGTAAGTATAGGCCAGTAGAATTAACGTTTGTCACAGGTAAATTAATGGAAGTAACTATTAAGGAAAAGATTGAGGAGCACATGTCTAAGGGAGGAGTGTTAGCAAATAATCAGTAGGGGGTTTAGATATGGAAAAGTCATATATTACTAATAATCCATGAAGAAGAAGCAAGATAAGATAGATGCTGAATCTGTTGCTCTTTTCAGTATGCATTGAAAATCTGGACAAGAATATACTCAAGAAGCTGGTCAGGTTTGTGGATGATACCAAACTATAGTAGATGGAAGGACATTCTTGCAGAAGGACTTGTGAAGGAGGAAATTTAATGTTAGCAAATGTGAAGTATTACATGTAGGAAGTAAAAATGTTAGATTTGAATACACAATGGGAGATCTGAAACTTGAAAGTATTGTTTATGAGAAGGACATAGGAGTCATAGTGAACATGTCACTCTCAATATCTAGACTGTGTTCAAAAGCGATGAAGAAGGCTAATAGGATGTCGGTTTATACATCCCAGTGTGTGCAGTAAAAGTCACAGAAGGTTATGCTTAAGTTATATCACACATTAGTGAGGCCTCACCTGGACTACTGTGTACAGTTTTGGTCTCCATGTTACAAAAGCACATGATGGCGCTAGAGAAGGACCAGAAAAGAGCGACCAGACTGATTCCAGGATTAAGAGGTATGAGCTAGGAGGAGAGATTAAATGAGGCGAACTTAATCTGAAGTTTATCGGAACACAGATTAAGAGGTGACATGATTGAAGTGTTTAGAATTATGACAGGACTTTTTACAGTGGACCCCAGCTGTTACTTTAAAATAAACTCTTCAACAAGAACATTCAGACAAAGTTGGAAACTTCTTAAATGCAGATTCTGGTGGAGAGAAGGACTTTAGGGACCTCAAGCTGATGTTATACTGCTCAAACAAATTAAAGGAACACTTTTTAATCAGAGTACAGCATCAAGTCAATGATACTTCTAGGATATTAATCTGGTCAGTTAAGTAGCAGAGGGGGTTGTTAATCAGTTTCAGCTGCTGTGGTGTTAATGAAATTAACAACAGATGCACCAGAGGGGCAACAATGAGACAACCCCCAAAACAGGAATGGTTTAACAGGTGGAGGCCACTGACATTTTTCCCTCCTCATCTTTTCGGACTGTTTCTTCACTAGTTTTGCATTTGGCTACAGTCAGTGTCACTACTGGTAGCATGAGGCGATATCTGGACCCTACAGAGGTTGCACAGGTAGTCCATCTTCTCCAGGATGGCACATCAATACGTGTCATTGCCAGAAGGTTTGCTGTGTCTCCCAGCACAGTCTCAAGGGCATGGAGGAGATTCCAGGAGACAAGCAGTTACTCTAGGAGAGCTGGACAGAGCCATAGAAGGTCATTAACCCATCAGCAGTACTGGTATTTGGTCCTTTGGGCAAGGAGGAACAGGAGGAGCACTGCCAGAGCCCTACAAAATGACCACCAGCAGGTCACTGGTGTGAATGTCTCTGACCAAACAGTCAGAAACAGACTTCATGAGGGTGGCCTGAGAGACCAACATCCTCGATTGCCATTTGTCAGAGATTACCAGAATTGGCAGGTCCACTACTGGCGCCCTGTGCTTTTCACAGATGTGAGCAGGTTCACCTTGAGCACATGTGACAGATGTGGAAGGTTCTGGAGAAGCTGTGGAGAACGTTATGCTGGCTGTAACATCGTTCCACGTGACTGGTTTGGTGGTAGGTCAGTGATGGTCTGGGGAGGCATATCCATGGAGGGACACAGAGACCTCTACAGGCTAGACAGACCCTATGCTGGTGCAGTGGGTCCTAGGTTCCTCCTGGTGCACGGTAATCCCCAGCCTCATGTGGTGAGAGTATGCAGGCAGTTCCTGGAGGATGAAGGAATTGATACCACTGACTACTGAGTACGATTCTCAGTTGCTGCAATGAAATTCCGACAAAATGGACTCACCTGCCGCATTATTTTTTCACTTTGATTTTCAGAATGTCTTTGAATTCGGCCCTCTGTAGGTTGATAATTTTCATTTCCATCACACAATGTGGCATCCTTTCGTTCCTAACGCATTACCCAGTCCATATCAGTAGAGATATCCAGCATGACTTTTTCCATTTGAGATACGAGGTGTTTTCAAAGTGTTCCTTTCATTTTTTTTTTTTGTTTAATTTCTCTGAAAAGAAAGTAACCAATTAATATCTTAGTAATCTCTAAAAATTCTAATAAATCTAAGAAATAGGAAAGTGTTAGTTTGTAAATAAAAGTGGAACGGGGAGAGAAGGTTTCAAAAACGTGGTAAATAGCACAGTTCACATGCAGCAGCGGTGGACAGCAAGAGAGGTCGAGTCACGGAGGGAGCGTGAAGCACAACGGAAGGACTGAAGTTAGGTATTTTGGGTAAGATGCCTATGTGAGCTGAGAATTCTCCAGAGGAATCCACATTAAGGTTTCATGGAGGAGCACAGAGGTCAGTTAGTTCAAACTGAAGTGATGTTGAACACTTTGTTACTGAGCAGTTTAAAATACCAGTTTTTGACATGTAACATGCAAAGAAGAATAAGGAAGGGGTGCTCGATTTTCATGAACAGGCAGCCTGAAACACAATATCAGGGCGATGGCTACCTTTGCCGAGTCTGCTGCTGCTCCTTATCTAAATACCAGTGTACAAATGTATGATGCTGGGCTCTGGTTTCCCGTTCCTTGTCATGAATGTTTGCAAGTGTGGTTTGAGTCCATGGCTCTTGAACCAGTGGGTCAGTTCTGGTCGCGGTTTCGATTAACTCTTACTTGCGGGCTGTGTTTTAGGTGTAGATTAATAGATGCAGTTTTTGAATGTTGGACCCCGACTCTAGACCAGGTTCAGTGCTGAGAACAGCACTGTGGAATTGTTCCACTTACAGTGTCACCTCAATGCCAAACTGACAAAATAACCACAAATTAAAAGTACAAATCAATCAGGACCCAGTTAAAGAATCTTTCAGCATACAAATACACACATGGGCTCTGACACTCCAGGAGACCCGACAGATGTGACTGCAGCTGTCAGCCGAGGTGCTCTTGGTGCTCCTGTTGTTGTCTTCTCCAGATGCTGTAGGAGTGCACAGAGGTTGAAGGTTATGGGGGGCTGCACTGAGTAGATGAGCAGCGGTGAGGCTTCAGCATGTCCAGGGTCCAGCAGCTGAGGAGTCTCAAACCTTGGTAACATATTAGGATATGGTTTTCATATAATAAATCAATCCGTGACTAGCTAGGAGTTTTGCCCCATCTTTTGTAGAATTCAAAAAACTGTCTCTGCCTTTCTTCCAGCAGAGTCCAAGAGCAGCTCTCTCGTGAATTTATACACAAGAACAAAGGCAAGCAAGACATAACAAACTGGAAAATCAAGTACTATAACATAACACAGTAATGACAACGGCTAATCATGACAATATTCACATTTAAATTATGTGAAATGCACCCTAAGGGCTCATTTATACTTCACGCTCAGAACGCGTACGCATCATGGCTGCCACGCGTTCCCAGCGTTCATTTCACGCGTCCTCTGAGCAGGTCCTCAGAAATTAACGCGACGCGTGCGTGAGTTGCAGTACCAGCAAAAGTCGGGGCGAGTGTGCTAAAAGTCGGAAGCGTGGCGTCAGAGTCTCTGTTTACTATCTACATGTGACAGCAAGCCTCTATGGAGATCCTTTGGGGATCGATGTGCGCGCTTTGCTGTTTGATGAATGGTTCAAAGTGTTGAAGCAAAATGCCGACATACAGATGCATTCGTGGTGCTTTTATATTTAAGCGTCGCATATTCCCGATCGTAATGACATGATACATTTTAAAAGTCTCACATACCATCTTTTGTGCCATCTATTTTTTATTTTTTTACTTTACCTGCTGTCAGGTCCAAGAAGCTAGTAGCGATTAAACACTGGGACGACGCGTTTACGATGATCTGCTTTAATAATAAAGTAAACTACGAGGTTAAAGTGGACATTTGAGATTAAAGCGAAATTTCCACTTTAATCTAAAACACGTTTTCACCGTGTCTTTTATTTTTTTCTCAGTGGCTCAAATACAGCGCTGTACATTATGTTACCGATGTGAAGTTGCAAAAAAAAAAAATAGACGGCACTGAGACTTTTAAAATTTATCGTGTCATTACGATCGGGAATATGCGACACTTGAATATAAAAGCACCACGAATGCATTTGTATGTCGGCATTTTGCTTCACCACATCGAAGCATCCATCCTGTAGGATCGGCATAGAGGCTTTCTGTCACATGTAGATAGTTCCTGAATGTAATGACACGATAAATTTTAAAAGTCTCACATACCATCTTTTGTGTCGTCTTTTTAAATTTTTTTATTTTTGCAACTTAACAACAGCAACATAATGTATAGCGTTATATTTGAACCACTGAGAAAAAAATAAAGGACACGGTGAAAACGTGTATTTTGTGATTAAAGTGGAAATTTCGGCTTTAATCTCGAATTGTCCACTTTAACCTCGTAGTTTACTTTATCATTAAAGCAGACCGTCGTAAACGTCATCCCAGTTTTTAATCCCTATGAGCTTCTTGGACCTGACAGCAGCGGAAAGCCGCAATAGATCGCCACACAGAACAAATTAAATGCATGATATTCCAACTCTCTGCACATTTAGAATCTTTAGATGTATACTTGATATCACTTTCATGATGAAATGCATTAAAATGTGTATGTTACATTTTACATATAATTTCATTTAAATAATGAATACTGTTAATAATTACACACATGGGGGTAACACGGTGGCGGAGCAATAGCACTGCTGTCTCGCAGGGAGTTACGTTGCTGGTATTTCCTGCTTGTATTCCACACTGTGCTCCGGTTTCCTTCCAAAGATAAGCAGATTTGGGGATTTGGTGCCGCTAAAATGACGCTAGTGTATGTGTGCTTGTATTCACCTTGCGATGAGCGGAGACCTCGTCCAGGGACTGTTTCTCAGTCGTGCCCAATGCTTGTTGGAATGGACACATACATCCCTGGATTGATGGATTTAATCAATAAACATCCTTTTCACAGATATTGCGGTAAGGTGTTATCGGAATTTAATAGGTGTTTTAGGCAATTCACAACACAGAGAAGCCGAACATGTTCTCACCGCAATAATATCTCACACTGCCACCTGGTGGATTCCTCCAGATTTACGTAAAGTACGCGCGCAAGTATGAACACTACAACGCTTGCGTAGCAGGAGCGTCCGCTGCAGCATGCGTCGCGTCGCGTGAAGTATAAATGAGCCCTTAGAGGGACAAAATACAGTTACATATTAGAGACCGGAGGCATACAGTCACTCTAATACAGTAAATGGTAAAATTATTTACACTTTGCTGTAGGAGAAGCAATATCCTACCTGTTGGTTTCTCTGAAAATACGGACAATGGATGCCACTGTGTCCCGGCTGAGATTTGGCTGTACTCGTTCACCAGCCTCTCTGTATGATAGCCCATGGTTTATGACATGGTCAATGATAGTAGCTCTTATTTGTTCAGTTACCCTAGCTCTGGTCCTTCTTTGAGCGCCACCACACATTCTAACTCCTCTTCTCTACCTTGCCCCACTCCTCTCAATTGTCCTGGTACTCGTCTTCCTCTCCCTTGTGCAGGCATGCATTCTTTTTTTCTTTCTTTGTGTTGCTCTATATTGTTTGTTTTCCACACAAGATCAGCCCAAAGCGTCCTCTTTTAGAACATATGATCATGTGATTGGAAAAACCTCGACACCTGAGTGTGGTTCCTAGATGGGAATCAGCTGTGCTTTATATATTTGCATAACTGCAATAAGCTGTTTCTCATTGGCAATGGAATAAAATACAGGGAATATATTTGTGTTTCAATTCACAATATGAACAGCTGTTCACTTTCACTTTAGCCTATATAAGTTATGTTTAGAACATGATGTTATCTGTTCTGACATACAGTGTGAAAGCATTTGTAAATTTGACTGTAAAATTACATTGTTTTGGTCTTGGTTGAGCTTGTGTGTAAAAGAAGTTCAAGCATTTTAAATTGGTGTTAACTGTATGCGTTTTGTATCAAAGCAACAAGAAACGTGTTAATTGTATAGCCTACAAAGATGGATGTTGTGCTAACCATGTTCAGAGTTTAGGAAACTTGTTAAATGTTTTGAAAAAACTGTCATAGCGATTGTAAAAAACTGTAATAGGTTTTCCAGAATTTGTTTCTCTCAGACTGCAGCACTGACGTCACACAGCCACCAGTCCATTTTCTGTAGCTCTGTTGTATGCTTCTGCGTGTTAAGTGGGACTACGCGGCTGCCAAGACAAGTACAGCAAGTGTGCTGCAGCCTATCCAGTTGGGATATATACAGTTTTTACCGAGTGTTTGTTCAAAAGTGTCTTAGTTGCAGAGCAATGCTTTTCTAACCACATCTGTCATCCTGTAGCTCATTTAAATCATATCTAGACTCCAGTGCAGAACCTTCATGACAGACTGCACATTTAGGGCTGATCAGGCCTGTAACTCTTTAGCTTGACTTCCTTCCGGTGGGCTTTTCACACTGTAACTTCATTTGAAATGCTGAGTGCTTTTATAGCACCCAGCTAAGTAAGGTGACAATCCGTCCCTGTTTTTCAGGGACAGTCCTCTTTATCGGACAACTGTCCCCACTCAGAAACATGTCCCCGGTTTCAGCTGGTTCACTTTTTTGAATGTATCTCATCACCAGGATAATTTGAACTTGGCGCGCATGCACGGTGTTTTGATGGAGGTTATGCTTTACCACATCCTGCAACTTTGGCGAGAAATCACCTGATAAGCTTTCGCTTTGTACTCTGTAGTGTTTAGAGTCCCTACTTGTGATCTGTAGATTCTAAGAGAGGCATGCCGTGCTCTGCCTCTGCCTGTGTCTAAGCGTGGCTTGCTTGTGGATGTTCTTCCATCGGTTGTTTCTGCACTTTGGCGCGGTTATCCCTGTGATTCAACGTGAGTGCTAAAGGGTGTCAGTTCAATGATGGGCTTCAGCGTGAATGTTCGTATTTGCGTCCGACCCCGGATGCTCCTGTTGTGATCTGCAGCGTGTGCAACTCAAAGTTTTCCATCAGTAGTGGTGGGAGAACTTCAATCACGGAACAAGAGGGGAGAGAAGAGCACAAATTAGCTTTGCGAAGTCGAGCATCTTCAAAAGCAGTGACTCAATTTTTTCGAAAAGTAGAACCGTCAGATGCTGAGTACCAGCTGTCAATTCATGAAGGTACGTTCGCGTTCCACACGGTGAACCATAATCACAGTTTCTGATCCACAGACTGTACAAGTAGTTTGCAAAAAAAAAAAAAAAATTAGCGACAAAAGATTTGCCTGTGCCAGAACAAAATGTGAGGCTATAATTACAAATGTGTTTTCTCCATGGGCACGAGAAGAACTTTTGGCCGTTAAGTTAAGGATGTGAGCTACATAAGCGTTTGTGTTGATGTTTCGAACCATAAAAACACTACACTTTTGCCGATCATGATCAGATGCTTTAAATACGACTCACCTGAAATTGTGAAAAACAAGTTATTAGACTTGTGTGGGTGTGTTTGTGTGTGTCCTGTGGTGGGTTGGCACCCTGCCCAGGATTGGTTCCTGCCTTGTGCCCTGTGTTGGCTGGGATTGGCTCCAGCAGACCCCAGTGACCCTGTGTTCGGATTCAGCGGGTTGGATAATGGATGGATGGAAGTTACTAGACTTTGTCGAGTTGCTGGGGGAAACTGCAGAAAGTACTTCTGAAAGTGTGATGGGAGTGCGTATACAAACACAAATTTCGACCGTCTTTTGAGAAGAGGCAAAGAAAATGTATTCACAAAAATGAAGTCTCACTTGCAGAGAGAAATTATTGGACTGGGCTGCAATGCCCATATCATTCAAAATTGTGCGCAATCTGCCTTAGAGACATTGCCCATAGACGTTGAAGGTCTGGTCCAGAAAACTTTTAGGTATTTCCACATTTACACCGTACGTGTGGAGAGACTGAAGGAGTTTTGTGATTTTGTTAACGAAGAGTATCACAAAATTTTTGGATACTCAAACGTGCGTTGGTTGTCTTTAATGCCTGTATTGCAGAGGATACTGCAGATTTTCCAATTATTAAAATCATTCTTTCTGTCAGATTACCATGATTCTTCGAGGATTTGTTCGAGAACCCATTAGCAGAAATGCGGCTCTTGTTTGTGCACTGTCAAATGAGCCTGTTTCATGACACCATACTTCATGTAGAAGGCAACCACAAAAGCGCAATTGAGGCATGCGCTATTTTGAAAGATATGACTCAAAAGCTGACAGCCAGGAAAGAAGACAAATTTATTCCTATGCTGGTTTGAGGTTCCCTTCGTAAACCTGATGATGATGGCCACATTGCAAGGGAAGCATATTTTAGAACATCAGATACGTTCTTTGGCATAGCAAGTGACTACATTAATGCATGGGGCAAACACTTGGATAACCTTCACGAGTTAAACTGCCTACTGCTGAGAACGATTCCTGGAAGAAATGACTTTGACAGGGCAGTAGAAACACTGCAAACCAAATGCCCTATTCTCAACGCAAATACTCACTTAATGTTTGATGAATTTACGTACGTAGAAGACTACCTGGCCACTGGCCACAAAGTTCAGTGACTGGACAAACCAAGACATAACAACGTTGCAGAAGTGGAAAGAAATATTCCAACACTTGAAAGAACAAGTTTTTCCACATAGCAACATAGAAAACGTAGTTCAACTTGCATTTTGTTTGCCAGCAAGCAATGCGACAGTGGAAAGAACTTTCAGTCACATGATCTTTTTCTGGACGCCAGAGAAATCGCAAATGAAAGTGCATACAATGTGGTCCTTGCTGACAGTTAAAGTAAACTTCTCGATGTCTTGCGAAGAATTCTTCCAGAAGCCCTGTCAGCAGGAAAACAAGGGGATACTGAAAAAGACTCATTCCTCTGAAAGACTTTGCGGAAGGACAGTCCAATAAGAACACACAATAAAAGGATGAGACTGCACTGCGTGGGAAGGTAAGACATGGATTTCTATCCACTTTAATAAACAATGCTATGGTTTAATTAACATTAAAATTAAAGGATGCTTACGTGTTACAAATTATTATTTTACAGTTTTGGACGCATTACGGTGTCATTTTCGACATTTTTGAAGATGCCTGGAAAAAAAACATGTAAATTATCAGTAAACGGAATTGTAAGTTTAATGTCAATACATGTCCATTCCAGTCCTTGCACGATCTTGCGTTAAGTTTTGCTTGTTTGTGTACGCTAGCACGTCGTAATGAAACTGCATTTTCACAACCAGGCATGAATTCTTCTCGAGACGTATGTAGTCTACGCTTCTCTAGCAATCCCCCATGTTCCCGGATTGGCACAAATAATTCTCATCACCTTAAGCTAAGGTGTAGCATTATCATCGAACGACCTTTGTGTTGCACTGGGCACAGATTACACAACACTTCAAACTGCACAAGCCCAACACTAGAATTCCCTTTCTGACAATGTGGGCAGTGTGGTTGGTAAAGAGCAACATCTGGAAATGGCACATACAACATTCATCTCTGTAAGCTGCTTGAAACGTTTTAAAGGAAAAAATGTCACCTTCTAATTCCATAACAACCCACTAGCATCCTCTCTGAATCTCACTGGTGTCCAAGTGTGTCCATCACAGTAGACAGAAGATGTCGGTGGACAATCATGTTTAACATTCCCAACAAAGAATTCTGGCAGGGCAGCTTTCTCTCTGTGTCCCAGAAAATATGATATAACCATTGTGTCGACCCGACTGACAGATGAACTTGAAAGCCAACTTAGCGTTTGAATCCAGATGGTAGCCAATGTATGCGACATATGAGGAGTGAACAGGACACTTAAGTTCACAGATTAAAAGTAAGCATGTTCAGCAGTGCATTTCTCATGCCATACTTACCATGAAAGTCAGTGCCCTGCTCACAACGTAATTTTAGATTCAAATGGACAAACTCAAAATAATGGAGATCAAAAGCAGAAGAAACAAAAACAATGACGACAAACTGCTATCACACCAGTTCTGTCTTTTCAAAATATATTTTCCAGTAGGCCATGGACAATGCCTGTTAATGTGCTCATGGCATACAAGAAGTTTGACATTGATGACAGCTGTAACAGAAACCGTACATGAGATTAATATTTCACAATGATATGGTTAAAATTGTATACATCATTGCTTACATTTGCAAAAAAACACCCCAATAAAATCTTAAGTAGTAATTTAAGCAAAGACCTGTGCCTCATGACTAATTGAAAAGCTGACAAGTCACAAAGCAGTTACACACCTGAACGCTTTTCCACCAGCCACACCAGGCCGTGCTTTAATGCTGCTGTACTGACATGATATCCTGTACATCAGAGAAGAGTACTGTAGCGGATGCCACATGTACTATTGGTTCCTTTGTTAGTTTGCGTCTCCTTAAAGTGTACCTCAGGAAATGGGTTGCTGAGGGTTTGCCCGAAAATGGGGAACAGCACCTTTAAGGAGAAGACACAGCAGCGACAGGATGGTTGGGCTGAAGACGATTCAACCCAGAAAGGAAGGGAGAGATCGACAGACGTCAAGCAGTGAAGTGAGGAGAAACAGCAAGGTGTTAGCAGCAAGAATCCACTTGCAAGCACCCTGCTGGAAGAAGGTTTATATTACCCAGGGTTAAAAGTGAGACGCGTCTCTGAAGTTGAACGTTTTTGTAGTTTCTCTGGAGCGACCAACCCATGGACTGGTGGAACAGAACATTTATTCTGTTGGCATCAGCTGCCTGTGTACTCTGTTGTGCTTCCGGCATTTCATTGTCCTCTTGAACTTTGAGGACAGTAAACTAAACTGTGATAATTTGGGGGAAACAGGTTATCTCTGGCGATATCGTCTCGTACCCTAATTTGTGAATCTTTGTCTTTATTTTTATGCACTCGTTTTTATGTTTAAACTGTCTTGCCTGTTAATATGTAAAAATCCTTTTTTTCGTTTCATTTCTTTAATGCCTTTCATCGTATGCTGATCTGGGGTGTGTGGTGAGAGGGTCAAAAAGGACAAGTGTTGATCACATAACCCCGAAAGATTTCTGTAACGTACTGCTGTTACTCTAGTGGTATTCTGATCATGCGGCTGCCCTGGGCTTAGTTGTTCTCTGGGGTAGTGGTACATTATAAAGAGTTATCCTCCCTCAGACTGGTCTGTGGAAAAGTTTATCCTGGTGGCGGGCTGTATCACGCAGTGCCTGAAACACCTAAATAAACAGAGAAGAGTTCAGGGTCTGGTTAGATATTGAATAATAGCTGAGCTCCACAACATCACTCATGAACCACTCATGTGAGGCCACCATACTCATAACACACAGCAAAGAGCCGAGACCCGCAAGGCCCTCCGCCAACAGTCTCTTAACAGTAAAATAAAAGCAAATTGTATTTTTTACAGAAATGACTCCACACGCTGTTCAGCTCTGTAATGGATGGGCTGGCATAGGAAGTGCTTGGTAAAATTTGGCTTTGAATTCAGCTTTACAATGGAGAGAGAGAGAGAGAGATTAGGAGCACATGCTGATATGCTGCACCCACCACATGACAAACCACCTCAGGACCCCAGATTAGGACCCGAGTGCAGCCATTCAATGGGTGACACCTCAGCACCACACTAGTTCAGATGGAATAGTGTGAGGTTTTTTTTTATGGTGGCTGGAGTGCCAATTCTGCCACCAACCCCCAGGTTTTTCCCTGCAGGATGGAGGGCCTACACGCAGGGCTGGATGCAGATTAACGTCATACCCAGGACGGAGCAATTCCTTACAATGAAATTCCACAAAATATATTAATTTAAGATGATATATAAAACATTTTTTTTCCTTCAGTTACTAAAATTCAACAAAAATGACCAAAGATGATATGACATAATCTAGTTGGGTGTTAAGGGCACTGAAAATGAAGGTTTAGCAACAGGGCTGGTAACATCACTTAAAAATGTCATTAACATTTTATATATCCATAAACATCCAAAAAAAAACAAACAAAAAAAACGGTTAGCTGATAAGGGCTTTGATTGCAATCATCCCTCCTACAGCCGCTATATAAACACGAGAGCCTAGCCTGGTAGTGAGGTCCACATCCACTAAAATAATTCAAAATATTGCACTTTACTTGAGGAAGGGCAGCTATAAGGTTCCCCCAGGATGAAATCCATCACTGAAAAGTCATTGCTAGTCAATCAATAACTCAAAAAATGGTCTCTTGTGTCCAATTTCAATATTCAGCACTGTAAAGCATTTGATGGTGAATTTCAGGAAATGTCTCCCTTAAAAATGCCGTAAGATCTGCTCGATTCTTGGTGAAAGCTCAATATGTTCCAATGTATAGTTCATTGATTTCACAACTTGTGGAGAGCAAGTCAGAAATGTTAGGGGTCCCAGGCGTTGCTCCACACAAGTCGAACAGAAAGGTCCGCCGTCATCTGTCCGGTCACTCTAGAATAAAAACAAAAGCAGATTATTAGGAGAGAATTCACAACAAATCATGAGTGAAAAAGCCTAAGAACGTGTTGACGTTTACACGTCTCGATCTGGGCTCTGTGATAGGCTGGTGTCCTGTGCTGTGCTGGTTCAGAATTAGCCCTCACAGCTGCCGGAGTGGTGATTGATGACTGTGTGAAAATCCCAGTAGTTCTGAAATTCTCAGAGCAGCCCGAATGACGCCAACAACAATGCCACGTTCAAAGTCACTTAAATCATCTTTCTTAACCATTCTGATGTTTGGTTTAAACTTTAGCAGGTCTTCGTGACAAAGTCTACATGTTGAAATGCAGAGTTGCTGCTATGTGATTGGCGGATTAGATATTTGCATTAACAAGCAGCTGAACAGGTGTACCTAATAAAGTACAAATTTATTAAAAATTAAAAAATTGAGAAAGCACATGTATATAAATATTCACAGCCTTTGTCATGAAGCTCAAAACTGAGCTCAGGTGCATCCTGTTTCCCCTGATCATCCTTGAGATGTTTCTGTAGCTTAATTGGAGTCCACCTGTGGTAAATTCAGTTGATTGGACATGATTTGGAAAGCCACACAACTGTCTATATAAGGTCCCACAGTTGATAGTTCATGTCAGAGCACAAACCAAGCATGAAGTCAAAGGAATTGTCTGTAGACCTCCGAGACAGGACTGTCTCGAGGCACAAATCTGAGGAAGGTTACAGAAAAATTTCTGCTGCTTTGAAGGTCCCAATGAGCACAGTGGCCTCCTTTATCCGTAAGCGGAAGAAGTTCGAAACCACCAGGACTCTTCCTAGAGCTGGTCGGCCATCTAAACTGAGCGATTGGGGGAGAAGGGCCTTAGTCAGGGAGGTGACCAAGAACCCGATAGTCACTCTGTCAGAGCTCCAGAGGTCCTCTGTGGAGAGAGGAGAACCTTCCAGAAGGACAACCATCTCTGTAGTAATCCACCAATCAGGCCTGTATGGTAGAGTGGCCAGACGGAAGCCACTCCTTAGTAAAAGGCGCATGGCAGCCCACCTGGAGTTTGCCAAAAGGCACCTGAAGACTCTCAGACCATGAGAAAAAAAATTCTCTGGTCTGATGAGACAAAGATTGAACTCTTTGGTGTGAATGCCAGGCGTCACGTTTGGAGGAAACCAGGCACCGCTCATCACTAGGCCAATACCATCCCTACAGTGAAGCATGGTGGTGGCAGCATCATGCTGTGGGGATGTTTTTCAGCTGCAGGAACTGGGAGACTAGTCAGGATAAAGGGAAAAATGTCTGCAGCAATGTATAGAGACATCCTGGATGAAAACCTGCTCCAGAGTGCTCTTGACCTCAGACTGGGGTGACGGTTCATCTTTCTGCAGGACAACGACCCTAAGCACACAGCCAAGATATCAAAGGAGTGGCTTCAGGACAACTCTGTGAATGTCTTTGAGTGGCCCAGCCAGAGGCCAGACTTGAATCCGACTGAACATCTCTAGAGAGATCTTAAAATGGCTGTGCACCAACGCTTCCCATCCAACCTGATGGAGCTTGAGAGGTGCTGCAAAGAGGAATGGGCGAAACTGGCCAAGGATAGGTGTGCCAAGCTTGTGGCATCATATTCAAAAAGACTTGAGGCTGTAATTGCTGCCAAAGGTGCATCGACAAAGTATTGAGCAAAGGCTGTGAATACTTATGTACATGTGATTTCTCAGTTTTTTTATTTTTAATAAATTTGCAAAAATCTCAAGTAAACTTTTTTCACGTTGTCATTATGGGGTGTTGTGTGTCGAATTCTGAGGGAAAAAAATGAATTTAATCCATTTTGGAATAAGGCTTTAACATAACAAAATGTGGAAAAAGTGATGCACTGTGAATTAATCAAATGTCTACTGCAAAAATGGTGCAAAGAAACACAGCTGATGCTTCTCTCATATTCAGAATTATCTCTCACCTATGAAGGAGTCATTCTCCCCTCATTCAAAACTGGATTCAGTTGAAACAAAAAGTATCATTATCTACCTTATTTCATGTTATATTTGCTGGAGTGCATTTTAGTTTTTGTATTTAACTTCAGCATTTAAAAGTGCATTAAAAAGTATTCTGCTTTAATATAATTTACTCATCTTAAAATAGTTTTTTTTTTTTTAACTAAGCTTTTGACTCCTATCAGGAGTCATCATCATAAGAAAATTACAGGAAATTATTTGTTAGAATGACTTGTGTGCTTAGGGTCGTTGTCTTGCTGCATGACCCACCTTCTCTTGAGATTCAGTTCATGGACAGATGTCCTGATATTTTCCTTTAGAATTCTCTGATATAATTCAAAATTCATTGTTCCATCAATGAAGGTAAGCCGTCCTGGCCAAGATGCAGCAAAACAGGCCCAAACCATGATACTACCACCACCATGTTTCACAGATGGGATAAGGTTCTTATGCTGGAATGCAGTGTTTTTCTTTCTCCAAACATAGAACTTTTTGGTTTAAATGAAAAGTGTTATTTTGGTCTCATCCGTCCACAAAACATTCTTCCAATAGCCTTCTGGTTTGTCCACATGATCTTTAGCAAACTGCAGATGAACAGCAATGTTTTTTTGGAGAGCAGTGGCTTTCTCCTTGCAACCCTGCCATGCACACCATTGTTGTTCAGTGTTCTCCTTATGGTGGACTCATGAACATGAGCCAATGTGAAAGAGGCTTTCAGTTGCTTAGACGTTACCCTGGGGTCCTTTGTGACCTTGTTGACTATCACACACCTTGCTCTTGGAGTGATCTTTGTTGGTTGACCACTCCTGGGGAGGGTAACAATGGTCTTGAATTTCCTCCATTTGTACACAATCTGTCTGACTGTAGATTGGTGGAGTCCAAACTCTTTAGAGATAGTTTTGTAACCTTTTCTAGCCTGATGAGCATCAACAACTCTTTTTTTGAGGTCCTCAGAAATCTCCTTTGTTCGTGCCATGATACACTTCCACAAACGTGTTGTGAAGAGCAGACTTTGATAGATCCCTGTTCTTTAAATAACACAGGGTGCCCACTCACACCTGATTGTCATCCCATTGATTGAAAACACCCGACTCTAATTTCACCTTCAAACTAACTGCTAATCCTAGAGGTTCACATACTTTGCCACTCACAAATATGTATTATTCGATCATTTTCCTCTATGAATAAATGACCCAAGTATAAAATTTTTGTCTCATTTGTTTAACTGGTTTCTCTTTATCTACTTTTAGGACTTGAGTGAAAATCTGATGATGTTTTAGGTCATATTTATGCAGAAATATAGACAATTCTAAAGGGTTCACAAACTTTCAAGCACAACTGTATGCTGTAAACTGCGTTCTGTATCTTTGCTGCTGGTTTCCTGCGTTTAGCATTAAAAAGAACTGGGCACAGAATGTTTGCATGCTTTTGTGCTATTTTGATACCTGATCTGGCAGGGTAAGTGCTGTACCATCTAATATTCTGTGATGTTAAGGAAGTATTTGCCAAGTGGGATAGGGGGTCAGGTTAGAGTTGATTGCTGGGGTCTCTGGCATCTCCTATGTAAGCATTGTTTGAGGAATGTCCTAATGTTTATTGTTGTATTACTTCCACAGATTTTCCTAATGGTCTGTTTTACTCCGCAAGGTGCCCCTCTAATTATTACTTTAAAAAAAATGTATTAGTTTCTGTCTATCCATCACATTCCTGAACCTGGTTAACCCTTTTCAGGGTTGTGGGGAGTCTCAGCCTATCCCAGCAAGATTCACCACAAGGCAGGCATCAGTCCTGAACATGAAGCCAGTGTACCTCAGGTCACATTTACCATATATACTTCCATATAAGTCGGGTCTTGAAACCCAAAAAACTGACCATAAAATCAGACCCCAACTTATATGCCCATTCAAATATACGATAATCATTATTATTATTTCTTTTTTGCATCTTTCCTGCTTCTTTCAAATCTTGCACCAATTTCTCAGATGCATCGAATTTTGTTGCGGCAGCATAGCTACCAATTTCTTTCACCACTTCTACGAATTTAATTTAAAACCAGCTTCATATTTTCTTCTGATTGAACGCTCCATCATAGATAAGGGATGCTCTTACAATAAAGGTGTATGAGGGTGTGAGATATAATTTACAATAAACAGTGCAAACATTGCTTTGAAATAGTTCGGGTATTACCATGTGGTCACGTAGGCACAATGCACAGTAAAAAAAAAAAAGCAGTGTGCTCTGTGTTTACTCTCTCAGGTGGGCGTTAGCATATCATAATCTCTTGGACCAATAGCGTGAGTTTTCCACATTTGACTTATACGATCAATATTCTAAAATACCAGAAATTATACGGTAAAATCAAGTCCCGACTTGTACGTGGGAGAGCTTAAATGCGAGTATATACGGTAGTTATATAATGAATTCAAAAACACACTCACTTCTAACAGAGGTTGTTCAGACATGGAAAGAAAACCAAAGATCACATGAGTATTTGACATTCAAACTCTGCCTAGTGGAGCTGCAAGGCAGAACCACTAAATACCGTGCCATTTTGTGGCATAAACAAAATATAACTGCTGACTAACAGAGAGAAAACAAAGATCAAGGAAATGTCTCACGTATTTCATGGGGACTTTCTTCATTGTAAGAGTTGCCTTTTCACTCAAAATGTTTGAACATTCTGTAACAGCACAAGTAGGAAGATTTCCATCTTCAAGGAAGGAGCTTGTCAGATCTGACCTCAGAAAGTATTCCTGAAGAACAAAAAAAGGCCAATAACATTTAAGCAAACACTTCATATACATTTTAGAGATCTTCATAGTGTAAAGCCCTATTTTGGTCTTACACTTAATTTTTAAATATTTGCACTACTGGTTAGTAAACCTTTTAGAACACCTCAGTTTTTATGGAAATGTGTGCAATTTAATGTCTTAATGTTTCATGAAATCAAGGCATAGAACAAATAAACAATGGCATATAAAAAGTAAGTCACAGAATCATTAAGTGTATAAAACGTTATTCAAATTTTTTGATTCATCATTGTGGCCACTTTTTGCTGATACAGCAGCTAAACCGCAGTAAACCTTTGGATTCAGAATGCCAGTCACTCTGTTCAAGTCACCAACTCCTTCTCCAGCAAAAGAACACCAGACCATCACACTTCCTTCTCCATATTTGACATGCTGGTGTCACACAATGAGGAACTATCCTTTCACCAACTTTCAACGCCCTCTGTAATAAACTAAAGATTTCAAATTTTGATTCTTTGGTCCATAAAGACTTTCTTCCAGTCTACAGTAGTCCACAGGTGGTATTTCAAGGTCCTGTTTTGTCCTTTAATGAATGGCTTTCTTACTGTCACTCGTTTTGTCAAACCTGCAGCACAAAGTCTTCTCTTCACAGTACAAACTGAGACTTGCTTTTTCTGACTACTGTTAAGCTGAGCTTGAAGCTGTTGTGCTGTCAGGTGTGTATTACGCAAGCTGGTGACTTTCAGAAACCTGTCTTCTGATTGGGTTGTGACTTTGGGTCTGTCAGATCTCTTCCTATTAAAGTTTGTTCCAGTTTCAGTTATCTTTGGATTGTGTTGGACACCACAATCAGTCACACTTTGATTTTGTTTGTATTTTCTCTAAATTAAAGGCCTACACTTCTAAGGGTAATAATGCTGTGTCTCATTTCATTTGTTAATTGCCATTTTCTTGCCATTATCACTCAAATATACAACTTTCTAGGGTGTAGAGTGTGTTGTAACACAGTTTGTTCCAACTCTGCATTAAGACAGACAGAGGGGTTTTAAGTAATCAACAGAAGTTGGGACACCTGTGTAAATTGTTTGCGTCAACTTGCCAGGCTTAATTTATTTTAACTGCTGCAGAACATCTGTAGGTTGCACCGTATTAGTTGTTCCCCGAGGAAGGCCCATTTGTAATATTCTCTAATTTCCTTTTTTTAGTTTTTGCTAGTCTAAACTTTAAATTTAAACCTCAATTTAGTACTTACCTTTTTACCGTTTTTAGCCATTCACTGCATTTCAACTGAATAATTTGAAGAAAAACTTTGCAACTTCCCACCCAAATTTTTCCTCCAATGTCCACTGTTCTCTCTCACGCTGCCTTCATTCTACATCACCAAACCACCTACATAAAACCCTATCACCTCCATATCAACTCTTTATTTTTAACTCCGCATTTGTCCTCCTCTCACTCCATGACACTATACAAGTCTATCTGATTATTCTCAGTTCTTTCCAGTTTTGCTTTTCTTAGCCAAGTCTCACTAATACAGAACATACTGTTCTTCACACAGCTTCATATATTTACACATATGCACACACACCCGCAGGGCAAATTATTAGGAATTATATTAGGGCCTCCTTCTGCTTGCAAAACGGACTAAGATCTTTGAGGCATGGAGTCCATAAGGTGTTGAAAACAGTTCTGCGATTCTGGTCCATGTTGGCATGATTTTATCATGCAATTTGTGCAGATTTGTCAGCTATAATTCATGCTGTGAATCATCGGTTCTGCCACATACCACATATGTTCTATTGGACTGAACTCATTGTCATGTTCATGAAACCAGTTTGAGACGTCTTTTGCTTTGTGACAATGCATTACCATGCTGGAAGTAAAAGTGTTAGGGGTGGACATGAAGGGGTGCACATGATCAGCAACAAAACACATAAGCCATAGCATCCAAACAATCATTCACTTGTATCAATGGGCTAAAAGTGTGCCAATAAAACATTGCCCACACCTTTACACCACCACCACAAGCCTAGGCTGTTGATACAGGCAGGCCGGGGGCCCAAGGATTTATGGAATTCTGACTGCACCATCTGTATGCCTCAGCAGAACATTTTTCCAGTCTTCAGCTGTCCAGTTTTGGTGAACCCGTGTCCACTGTAGCCACAACTTTCTGTTCTTGTCTGACAGGAATGAAGCCTGACATGGCAACATTCAATGTGTTGAGCTTTCGGAGATGCTGTTCTGCTCACTACAGTTGTACAGATGGGTTATCTGAGTTACCCTAGCTTTTCTGTCACCTCAGATCAGGCTGGCCATTCTCTACTGACCTCTCTCATCAATAAGGTGCTTATATAAACCCTAGTTATAAAAGGAAAATATTTTAAGGATTTTTTTCCACAACTCTTGCTACACTGAATCATGTACCTAAATGGAAGTAAATTGAAAAGAAACATCTTTGGTATTACATGCTCATTTGAACCTACAGAATTGCCATTAAGTCGAGTCAGTTGTAATTGGAGTGCCACTTGTATGTTCTCCTTGATAATATGAACTCCCGGTTTACCCACCTGAGCCAAAAAGGTGTGGTAATATTTTGTTATAAATGTTTTTATACAAATTTTTTTGTTATA